>NW_028270180.1:100462247-100623497 GCF_037043375.1 Chiloscyllium plagiosum
GACATATGAGATAAATCAGAAGTTTAGATAGGGTGGACAGGGACAGCCTTTTTCCAAGTCTGGTGATGGCGAGCATGAGGGTACAGAGCTTTAAATTGCAGGGTGATAGATATAGGGCAGATGTCAGAGGGAGTTTTTTTTACTCAGAGAGTAGTAAGGGAATGGAATGCTTTGCCTGCAACGGTAGTTGATTCGCCAACTTTAAGTACATTTCAGTCGTCATTGGACAAGCATGTGGACGTACATGGAAAACTGTAGGTTAGATGGGCTTCAGATTGGTATGACAGGTCGGCGCAACATCGAGGGCCGAAGGGCCTGTACTGCGCTGTAATGTTCTATGTTCTATGTTCTAAACCCTGGCACATGGTAGACAGCACAGCAAATATGAGTTCCTCTCATTCCAATAAAAACTCTTCTCTGTCTCCTTAACTACGGAGTCCCCAATGACAAAGCTCTGCTCACCTTCTGCATTCCCCGCTGAGTAACAGGGACACACTCTGTGTGAGATTCCTATGCCCATTCTTACCCCTGATAAGTCGACACGCAACCAGTATCCAAAACAGTATACTTGTTGCTGAGGGGGCCCACCATAGGAGATCCCAGCACTGTCTGCCGGATTACTTTCCCACCCTTGACAGTAATCCAACAACATTTTTCACGTGGTTGAGGAGTAAGTACCTCCCTTGAATGATTCTCAATAATCCCCTCCGTATCCTGAATGTGAGAAACAGAGCTCACAATATAATAAATTTCAGTCCGAGTCAAATTTTGAAGCAACGAATTTTATTGCAACGTTCTTGCAAGAAGTGGGGTCAAGCAAGTAGGCACCCAACTCCAGAAATTACTCCATAATTTATACAGTTTAATTATCGGTGCTTGCCCGTTTACCTCATTGGCCTTCAAACCGATCAATCTTCCTTATTGTGTTCTGCCCCTGCCCAGCTGCGCTCCGCCCTTCTTTATTACTCCCCCTACTCCAAGCCGGGCGACCCGAAGTCCGATCCTTTATTTGTAAATGACTTGGCTCGCTTCAGTGCTGACATGATGGAAATGTGCTGAGCTTGACATATCTTGATGTTCTTTTCACCTTATCTGTATTTCTGTAACATCTTCCATTGTTTGCAGGCACATTTCATTCCTGTATTCATATTTCAGCTAATGAAAAGTAAATGCGTACTCCTTCCACATAGTTTTCATTCCTTTGTTCGTTTATTTTATTCAATAGCAATATTAATTTGGCTGAAACAATTATATACTGATGTTAATAAGCAATTACGGTTGCAGAAGTAACACTGCTTTACCTTTATTCTACAATTCCCCCCATCTTCTTTAATTGTCATTTGTTATCTTATGCATTTTTTTCTTATATGTCACTTCCAAATTGACCAGCATCTTTTCCGAAATTTCATTTATTTTGGAAAACTCCTCGAGGTCACTTATGCCATCATTGTTTAACAGGTAGAGACCTTCCCCCGGATTGTTCTTTCGAGGCATTTGTGTGGCCAAAGCTGTTTCAATCAACCTTTGGATTATCCCCCGTGCACAAGATATGATGCAGCATCCTATTGTGATTAGTACTCCCACCACTACAGTCAAGAAGGTAAGGAATGAAACCACCACACCCTTCCACTTTCCAAACCACAATTCTCGCCACCCGGTGAATGATGTGCTGACCCCTGAATTTTCAGCTAGTTCTACGGCTAATACTGTTAGACCTTGCAGGGCTCGACTAATAGACCCATCTTGGGCTGTGTTATTTGGAACAAAGTTACAACAGCTTCCTCCTTACATTACACACTCTCTCCCCTTTTTCTGCTGGAACCATTCTATTCCCATGTCATTCTACTGGTTGCATCATGTTATTCGGCTAAATCTTTAATTGTGTCTCTCGTGTAACTGATGAACCTTTGCTGATTATAGAAAATATAATTTATCCAATTCACATTTTTGTTGACTATTACCCACCAGAAGAGAATTGTTTCAAAGCCTGCCCTGTTCTGGTTACGAGCCTTGAACTCATCAGGTACCCCTCTTGGGATTACTATAGAGTGGAGATATACCAGATCATCAAACGAAGGACCCAATAGTGATCTCTTACTTCTTCCCCTTCCTTTACTATCTCTTTCTTTTCAAATGCCAGGGTGAACAGAATTGCCAATTGTACAATTTCAGACATGCCACTCCAAACTGGAGGTAGGGTGGGGCTCAATATTTTCCCTCCGCAATACCACCACAAATCCCCTAATGCTGAGTAGTCCCCTCCCTTTTCCATCACGGACTCAATATCAGTACATGATTTCAGCTCCCCCAAATATCTGAACCAATCTGTTCCTCGCCTGTTTACATACGATGTGTGATTTCCGACCACGACAGAAAACGTAGTTGGCGTCTTTCAGCCTTCCTTCTTTAAAGGATGGAACTTTAATAGATGGAGCATACAATTTTTGTTACTCCATGCAGTCTCATCCTGATACAAGGCTATCATGCAAGTGATGCCCTCTCGTATCTCGCTTCCACCCGAGCAGAAAGGGGACTAGTGGGGCCATTGGTCTCCCAGAGGCACATGCATAACAATTGCTTTTATTCAAACTTTTCACAGTGTACTTTACCCATTCAACTCAGACATTTGTATCCCCATATCCTGTTTCTACTCCAGTGGTCTGCTTTAAGTCCTTTACCTCTACAATTATTATCACCTTAGGGTCAGAGTAAGGGACTCTACTATTCTTTTCTCCTACTCGGGTTCTGTCTTTCACCTGTATTTTAAAATAACATCCCAGGAACTCCGTCCAGTCTGCTTTCATCTCTGTCCTAAATATTTGGTCTAATTGGACCTGATAGCTTCCCCCCCCCCCTAAAACTGCTTCATATCATGAGGTTTTCATTGTAGTTAAATATATTGGGTGACACCTTTTATCCGGACAGTCAAGAGCAAGACAGAAAGTGCTTCGGTGTACTGTCACGAGTGGATTAATCAAGCGATCACCTTGTGCGGTCTTGCTGTCTCCGCCCTTCTTTACATTCTTTTTCCCAAAGATACTCCTTACACTTCTCTCTCCAGGACACTTTCGTCCCGTTAGTCTTATCTTTTGCATCCCCGCCTTTCGGGGCATAATTCATAGAACCTAAGATGTATCTCTGAGTTACTGTATTGCCTTTGATTTCTTACATCTCCACAATCCACCAGGCTGTAGACATCTGTTTCTATGACTTATGGATTTATACTTTCTAGAACCGTTATCATTAAGTAAGACGAGCACACCATGGCCTGTCTGAATCCTAAGACTTTATAAGCTAATATAGTGTACCTAAACATTTTTCCCATTCTATAGTGATATTGAAGCACCGAAAGACGTACCATACAATACCACAGAAACTATTCCGCGCTCGCACCGCTACTGTATAATTAGTTATTTAAAGTCTTTTCAACTTAAGTTTAAGTGGCGTTTTTGTCGATAGAGTTGTACAGACTTCTGTTTCAATTCAAAATTCCACTGGCCCTTTGATCTGAGTGGAGTGAGTCCAGCCTTTCTCCGCTGTTCTTATCGCTGTTTCAGTGGTTAGGATTGCTTGTTACAGCCCCTCCCGGTCTGGTTGCAACTTGGTTTCCGTCCACGATTTGACTTGGACGCAATTCGATCAGTTGAACGGTGAATTCAAGGAGTGGGGTCGGTGCCAACAAAATCTGTTTCCTGAGGAAAGACAAAGAGGAGGAAAAGTCCAGTATATACTTCTTTACGAATAAATCTTTCGTCTCCAGTGTTGGCAGTTCCCCTTTCGTTCCTAGATAGGGCAGGACAAACAATATCTCATAAGTTGACAGCTTCATATCTTTCCTTGGAGCCGTTCGTACTCGCAAAAGGGCCATAGGTCAACACTCATTCCAAGGGAGTCTGGTTTCTACTACTAATTTAGATAACTACTTCTTGAGTGTCTGGTTCATTCTGTCAACAATTCCTGATGAAGGTGGTTGTCACGGGGTGTGGAACTCCCAGGATATTCCAAACCCCTTCATTACTCCCTGGAGTACCGTGGAAGTAAAATTAGTTCCCTGATCTGAATCTATGCATTCCACTGTACCGTATCTGGGGAATATGTGCTTGAGTATTATCTTGGACATCCGACGTGCGGTGGCCGTGTCTAAAGGGTACGCCTCCACCCATCCAGATAGGTAATCAACCATTACCAGCATATACCTCAGTCTTCTAACTCGGGGAAATTCGATATAATCTACCTGAATGCTCTGAAATGGTCTTATCCCAGGTTCTCTCCCTTCTGGGACTTGTTTCCTTGACACCTTCTTGTTTATTTTTACATGTTATGCCAACCCTCACATATCTGTTTGGCTATTGTATATATCCCTTTGCATCCATATTTTCTTAAGACTAAATCACACATTGCTTGCACTCCCCAGTGACTCCCCTGATGTAAGATAGCCATAATCTCTCGCATCATCATTTTATTCAATATTTCCGCCGTCTTTGCAGCTCTTAAAACTTTTAGTTCCTTTTCCTCCTTTGCAGGAAACAACGGGGTACCCTGAAGATCTAGAATTGCAGGCATTAGGAAGTATATCACTGCCCCCTGTTGATTCAGAGCTGCTTCTTTTGCTACTTCATCGTCTAGTCTATTTCCCCTTACTTCCGGTTTATTCTCCTTCTGTTGTCCGTTTATTTGACTATCGCTATTTTTCTCAGTAGTAACAGATATTCCAGCACTTGCTTTATCAATTTTTCATGTGCTAGTTCTTTTCCTCTACTCCGTATCAGTCCTCTTTCTTGCCAAATTTTCCGAAGGTATGTACCAGTCGAAACGCATATTTTGAGTCTCTATATACCGTTCCTTCTTTGTTTTCTAAGGTTCTGAGAGCTCTTCCTAGGGCATAGAGTTCAGAAGTTTGGGCTGGCATGCCGTTAGGCAGCCTTTTAGCATCGATAACGCTTCCTTCTATCCCATCTACTACAGTATATCCATTGCATCTTTTACCCTCAATCACCCGGAAGGACCCGTCGATAAACAACTGAGCTTCTGCATGCCACGGTACGTCCCTTATGTCCAACCGCACTTTAGTCTGATAGTCAATAATATTAAAGCAGTCGTGTTCTGGATTGTCAAGGGCCACCCCTCTCCCCGCAACAGAAATGCAGTTGGATTGAAGCAACTGTCTGTGATGAGCACAAGACCATTCTGCTCTTTTAAGATTGTCTCATATTTCGAGATTCTAGAGACTGTGAGCCAGCGCCCTGCTTTGTTATTTAGTATACATGGTCCGTACATGATGTTGCGTGCTGACTCTTAAGGCTCCCCCAAAAGTAAGTTTTTAACTTTCCTCTACTAACAAGGCTGGTGCAGGCCACTGCCTGCACACACTCTGGCCAGTAATGTCGCCTTCCATTCTTTAATTAGCAATGAATTAATGCAGTCATGTTTTAAATTAACCATGAATCAATATGACTGGTCACTGAGAATATGTGAAGAAATCTTGCGAATTAATTTTGATTAAGGCTAACACAATTGATTTATCTGAAATAATAATTATTAATTATATATTATATATAAATAAAATAATTATTATCTGTAATTCAGGGTGGAAACACAAGTGACTAATACATTTTAAAACTGGAATTGCGCAGTTCTGTTTGTTTACCAGTCACTTGTGTCTTCTCATTCTGTTTCTGTAATTGATTCCCAAAAACACATTCATTTTAAAGAACGTCAACAGATTTCATGGCACAACTTGCAGTTAATCCAATCCCTAATTTGGTGGCAGTCTCTTGTCATGAGCGCAAAACTGATTCTTCGCGACTCTCATCACAAAACTGTCGCCATAATCCAATTTACTCTTTCGATCCAATTGTCTTGGGCTTAAAATTTAAGGATGACCTTGCTGTCACCGTATCGACGAGGAAAACTACGTCCTCTTTGTAAGGTGCCACCTTTAAATTTATCAAGGGTTCCTGGTGGGTCTCAGGGGGCAGGAACCCCCTGACAACTCTATTCTTTATATAAACGGTCCTGCCTTTGCTTCATTTTTCAGATCTGTACACTCTCTCTTAAAGTGACCTGTCATTCCACAGTAATATCATCCAGCCTGTGGGGATTTCCATTTTGTTCCTTGTTCCTGTCTACCAATCCCCTTTTAAAATCACCTCCCCGATCTCTTCTCCCTTTATTTTCAACATGCTTCTTGCCACCATTCCGGCTTTCTTCTCCTCTTAGGTTTGCCCTTTTCTTCATTACATTTTTTTGAGTGGGAGCAGCGGCCGAGTTGAGGTGAACCCGGGAGACTACAGCTAAGGTAAGAGTTTTTTTCAAAATTACTTACCTGTAGCGGGCATCGGTGTTTTTGTTTTCTCTCTCCTTCACAGAAAGAGCGGGAGCAGCAGAGGAAGTGACGGCAAGCAGAGGGGCAGCCGGGAAGGAGAACTGTGAGTATAAATACTCACTGTTTCACCACCAACGGTCATTTGAGTGGGAGCAGCGGCCGAGTTGAGGTGAACCCGGGAGACTACAGCTAAGGTAAGAGTTTTTTTCAAAATTACTTACCTGTAGCGGGCATCGGTGTTTTTGTTTTCTCTCTCCTTCACAGAAAGAGCGGGAGCAGCAGAGGAAGTGATGGCAAGCAGAGGGGCAGCCGAAACCCGGAAGCAGTTAGTGTAAGCTTAGCTGGGTTAGTTTTTTCCCCCTTTAAAAGCGTGAAGGAGAGGAACCCGAGGCACTACACGGGTAGTGCCTCCCACCCGCCCTCCTCCTCTAACCTAATAATAACATCTGTTGTGGCAAGCAGGTAAGTGCTGAATTTTGCTTGTATTATTTAGACACAGTTTTTGTTTAAACAGTTAGCTTTAGAGGGATGGCAGTGAAGGCAGTGCAATGTTCCTCCTGCAACATGTATGAGGTGAGGGATGCCATCGACGTCCCTGCCGATTACACTTGCAGGAAGTGCACCCATCTCCAGCTCCTCCAAGACCGTGTTAGGGAACTGGAGCTGGAGTTGGATGAACTTCGGATCATTCGGGAGGCAGAGGGGGTCATAGATCAGAGTTATAGGGAAGTAGTAACTCCAAAGATGGCAGATAGATGGGTGACAGTGAGGGGGACTGGGAGGAAGCAGCCAGTGCAGGGACCTCCTGCGGCCATTCCCCTCAAGAACAAGTATACCTTTTGGATACTTGTGGGGGGGATGACTTACCAGGGGTAAGTAACGGGGCTCAGGTCTCTGGCACGGAGCCTGTCCCCGTTACTCAGAAGGGAAGGGTGAAGAAGAGCATAGCAGTAGTAATTGGGGACTCGATAGTTCGTGGCACAGATAGGCGGTTTTGTGGGAACGAGAGAGACTCACGTTTGGTATGTTGCCTCCCAGGTGCAAGGGTACGTGATGTCTCTGACCGTGTTTTCCGGGTCCTGGAGGGGGAGGGGGAGCAACCCGAAGTCGTGGTCCACATTGGCACCAACGACATAGGTAGGAGGAGTGCTGAGGATGTTAGACAGGCTTTCAGGGAGCTAGGTTGGAAGCTTGGAGTTAGAACAAACAGAGTTGTTGTCTCTGGTTTGTTACCCGTGCCACGTGATAGAGATTCGAGGAATAGGGAGAGAGAACAATTAAATGCGTGGCTTCAGGGATGGTGCAGGAGGGAGGGGTTCCAGTTTTTGGATAACTGGGGTTCTTTCTGGGGACGGTGGGACCTCTATAAACAGGATGGTCTACACCTGAACCTGAGGGGAACCAGTATCCTTGGGGGGAGGTTTGCTAGTGCTCTTGGGGGGGGTTTAAACTAACTCGGCAGGGGCATGGGAACCCAGATTGTAGCTTCAGGGTGCAGGGCCTGGAGTGTAGGGAGGTGAGGAACATGGCATCAATTTCCAAGGAGGGTGCCTGTAAACAGGGAAGTGGCTTGAAGTGTGTATACTTCAATGCAAGAAGTATACGAAATAAGGTAGGTGAACTTGCAGCGTTGGTTGGTACCTGGGACTTCGATGTTGTGGCTATTACGGAGACATGGCTAGAACAGGGACAGGATTGGCTGTTGCAGGTTCCGGGATTTAAATGTTTTAGTAGGGTCAGAGGTGGGGGTAAAAGAGGGGGAGGTGTGGCATTGCTTGTCAAAGATAGTATTACAGCGGTGGAAAGGACGATGGATGAGGACTTGCCATCTGAGGTAGTTTGGGCTGAGGTTAGGAATAGGAAAGGTGAGGTCACCCTGTTAGGAGTCTTTTACAGGCCTCCTAATAGTCCTAGAATCATTGAAGAAAGGATTGGGAAGGTGATTCAGGAGATGAGTGACCGTAATAGGGTGGTTGTTATGGGGGACTTTAACTTTCCTGATATTGATTGGGAAAGCTATAGCTCAAGTTCGTTAGATGGGTCAGTGTTTGTTCAATGTGTGCAGGAGAGTTTCCTGACACAATATGTAGACAGGCCAACAAGAGGTGAGGCCATACTGGATTTGGTTCTGGGTAACGAACCAGGCCAGGTGTTAGAATTAGAGGTAGGTGAGCACTTTGGGGATAGTGACCATAATTCGGCGATTTTTACACTCGTGATGGAGAGGGATAAGTGTGTACTACAGGGCAAGAATTATAGCTGGGGTAAGGGAAATTATGATGCGGTGAGGCATGACTTCGGATGTGTGGCTTGGAAAAGTAGACTCCAAGGCAAGAGTGTAAATGATATGTGGAACTTGTTCAAGGGGCAACTATTGAGTGTCCTTGATAATTATGTACCTGTCAGGCAGGAAGAAAAGGGTCGTGCGAGGGAGCCGTGGTTTAATAAGGAATTGGAATCCCTTGTTAAATGGAAGAGGGCGGCCTATCTCAAGATGAGACGTGAAGGTTCAATTGGGGCGATTGAGAGTTATAGGGTAGCCAGGAAGGACCTGAAGAGAGAGCTAAAAGCAGCAAGGAGGGGACATGAAAGGTCCTTAGTAGATAGGATTAGGGAAAACCCTAAGGCTTTCTATAGGTATGTTAGGAATAAAAGAATGACTAGGGTAGGAATAGGTCCAGTCAAGGATAGTAGGGGGAAGTTGCGTGTGGAGGCGGAAGAGATTGGGGAGACACTGAATGAATACTTTTCTTCAGTATTCACTCAGGAACAGGGCATTGTTGTCGATGAGAATACTGAGGCACAAATAAGTAGAATGGATGGCTTTGAGGTATGTAGAGAAGAGGTGTTGGAAATCCTGGAAAAGGTGAAAATAGATAAGTCCCCTGGGCCTGATGGCATTTATCCTAGGATTCTCTGGGAAGCAAGGGAGGAGATTGCAGAGCCATTGGCCTTGATATTTATGTCCTCTTTGTCTACAGGAGTAGTCCCAGAAGACTGGAGGATAGCAAATGTGGTTCCCTTGTTCAAAAAGGGGAGTAGGGATAGCCCTAGTAACTATAGGCCGGTGAGTCTCACTTCTGTTGTGGGCAAAGTCTTAGAGAGAATTGTAAGGGATAGGATTTATGCACATCTAGATAGGAATAATGTGATCAAGGATAGTCAGCATGGTTTTGTGAAGGGCAAGTCGTGCCTCACAAACCTTATTGAATTCTTTGAAAAGGTGACGAAGGAGGTTGAGGGGAAAGCGGTAGATGTGGTATATATGGATTTTAGTAAGGCGTTTGATAAGGTTCCCCATGGTAGGCTACTGCAGAAAATACGGAGATATGGCATTGAGGGTGAGTTGGAGGTTTGGATTAGGAATTGGCTGGATGGAAGAAGACAGAGGGTAGTAGTTGATGGCAAAGTTTCTTCATGGAGTGCTGTCACTAGCGGTGTTCCGCAAGGATCTGTTTTGGGACCATTGCTGTTTGTCATTTTTATAAATGACCTGGAAGAGGGGTTAGAAGGTTGGGTGAGCAAGTTTGCGGATGATACGAAAGTCGGAGGAGTTGTTGACAGTGAGGAAGCATGTGGCAGGTTACAGCAGGATATAGAGAAGCTGCAGAGCTGGGCAGAAAGGTGGCAGATGGAATTCAATGTAGCTAAGTGCGAGGTGATTCACTTTGGGAAGAATAACAAAAAGATGGGGTACTGGGCTAATGGTCGGATACTTGGTAGTGTGGATGAGCAGAGGGATCTTGGTGTCCATGTACACAGATCTCTGAAAGTTGCCACCCAGGTAAATAGTGCGGTGAGGAAGGCATATGGCGTACTGGCTTTTATTGGTAGAGGAATTGAGTTTCGGAGTCCTGAGGTCATGATGCAGTTGTATAAGACTCTGGTACGGCCGCATCTGGAATATTGTGTGCAGTTTTGGTCGCCATACTATAGGAAGGATGTGGAGGCATTGGAACGGGTGCAGAGGAGGTTTACCAGGATGTTGCCTGGTATGGAAGGAAAATCGTATGAGGAAAGTCTGAGGCACTTGGGGCTGTTTTCACTAGAGAAAAGAAGGTTTAGGGGTGACTTGATTGAGGTGTACAAGATGATTAGGGGGTTAGATAGGGTCGACAGTATGAACCTTTTCCCGCGTATTGAGTCGGGTATTACAAGGGGGCATAGCTTTAAATTAAGGGGGGGTAGATATAGGACTGATGTTAGGGGTAGGTTCTTCACTCAGCGAGTCGTTAGTTCATGGAATGCCCTGCCAGTAACAGTGGTGGACTCTCCCTCTTTATGGGCATTTAAGAGGGCATTGGATAGGTATATGGAGGATAGTGGGTTAGTGTAGTTTAGGTGGGCTTGGATCGGCGCAACATCGAGGGCCCAAGGGCCTGTACTGCGCTGTATTCTTCTATGTTCTATGTTCTACATCATCAACCGTGGATGTAATTATTTTTGCCTTCTGTTTGTGCTTCTCATGTTACGTTGCCAGATCAATTGTTGAGCCGATTTAACCAATTGAACAGCTTTAGGGCCACCCAGTGGCCATTCTTCAACACCCAATGTTTTGTTTAGACATTGATTTTTTGAATGAAATATTGCAATATTTCTTGCTCCGTGTAACCTCAAATAACAGGAGCCTTTGCTCCCTGTAACTTCACCTCGTAACTTCAAATACCAGGAGCCTCTTTCTTTCTGTACTCTCAAATACAATGTATCAGTTCAAAGTTTGGGAGAAGATTTGTAGCTCGGGTGCTCGTTGTTGTGGTTCTGTTCGCCGAGCTGGGAATTTGTGTTGCAGACGTTTCGTCCCCTGTCTAGTTGACATCCTGAGTGCTTGGGAGCCTCAAGTGAAGCACTTCTGTGATGTTTCCTCCGGCATTTATAATGATTTGTATCTGCCGCTTCCGGTTGTCAGTTCAGCTGTCCGCTGTAGTGGCCGGTACATTCGGTCCAGGTCAATGTGCTTATTGATTGAATCTGTGGATGAGTGCCATGCCTCTCAGAATTCCCTCGCTGTTCTCTGTTTGGCTTGTCCTATAATAGTAGTGTTGTCCCAGTCGAACTCTCTGGACTCATAGCAGAAGCGGTAATGCAAAGATTAGAACAAACAGTCTTACCGGAAATTCAACCCAAACTCTGGGTCAGATATGTGGATGACACTTTTGTAATCATTAAAAATACAGAAATAGAGAACACACACCGGATCATCAACGCAACACTCACAGGAATCCGACTCACGAGAGAGGAAGAAAAGGACAACCAACTCCTATTCCTAGACGTGATGGTACAGAGAACACCTAATGGAGAATTCACCACAAAGGTATACAGGAAAGCCACACACACAGACCAAGTCCGAAACTACTAAAGCAAACACCCAACACACACAAAAGAATTTGCATCAAGACACTGTTCAAAAGGGCCACAACACACTGCAGTACACCAGAACTGCAAAAAGAGGAAGAAGAACACCTATACAATGTATTCACCAAAAACGGATGCCCCCACAATTTCGTCAACAGATGCCGAAGGGAAAGACAACGGAATGAGGACATGCCACAACCCAAAGGACTAGCCATACTACCATACATGAGGAGCATTTCTGAACAGACAGCCAGACTACTGCCACCACTAGGACTCATAACAGCACACAAACCAACAGCCACTCTCAGACAACATCTCACGAGGAAAAAGGACCCAATACCCAACATGAGCAAAACCAATGTAGTATATAAAATCCCATCTAAGAACTGGACAAAACACCACATAGGACAAACAGGAAGACAGCTAACGATCCGCATCCATGAACACCAACTAGCCACGAAACGACACGACCAGCTATCCTTAGTAGCCACACATGCAGGTGACAAGCAACAAATACCAGGAGCCTCTTTCTTTCTGTGACTTCAAATACAATGTATCAATTTTTGCTTGTGTACTTTAAAGTATGTTCCTAACTGTACATTTTGGAATCTTACGTGTTCAGTATTTAACATTTAAATTATAAAATGCATACAGTTCGCAACTTTAAAATCCACTACAATTACCCGGTTTTAGTCCCTTGATTTAAATCCAAATTTGTTTTCCTAAGTAGTCCTGACCAGTCATTGCACAATTACAATGCC
The DNA here is from genome assembly GCF_037043375.1 of Chiloscyllium plagiosum. Classification (NCBI taxonomy): domain Eukaryota; kingdom Metazoa; phylum Chordata; class Chondrichthyes; order Orectolobiformes; family Hemiscylliidae; genus Chiloscyllium; species Chiloscyllium plagiosum. Next base: position 100,474,686 of record NW_028270180.1, read on the forward strand.
ATACGCCGTGAAATAACTGGAGCTGCCTTAAAAGGATTTCTCTATTCAAGTTAAAAAAAAAACTTCCAATGCATGAATAATACCAACGTCACTGGTATTAACCATAGGATCTTTTTTTTTGATTTATTACAATCTAATGTTGAATCGAAACTTCAACTGTCCTCCATAAATCGCTTTTATGTAAGGATAAAATAGATTAGTTAGAAACTGATAGTAAGGCAGTCATAACCTTTAAAAGCAACAAGAGTTACCATTTTATTTCATAATCACTGTAAAATCCATAACCTTAAAATAAATCATGTTAAATTTCCATAATAGAAATCAGATTCAAAACAGTCCCGGATCTCAAACACCAGGGAACAAAGCACAAACATTCAATCACCAACAATTAAATGTGCATTCAAACCGAATCACAAAGGTTTAAACTTTCTATTAGCTGTACAGCTCTTTACTCTCTCTCTCATACGCACACACACGCACACACCGTATCTCACAGACACTTTCTGATTTTCCCGCAACAACAACTCGAGAGGATTCTTGCTTCTCCCCTCTATCTTTTGAATCTTTTTCTGGATGTCTGTCCATGATTTAGTTGCAAAGTATACCCTCAGTATCCCTTCAGCTACTAACCCTTCTGGAACGAAGCATAATCTGATGCCTCCTGAATGTAAGGCTGTTTTCCTTTGACATTCAAATTCAAATATTCATAAACACAGTCTTCTTCCGACCCGTACTTTGGCCAGCAGATGGCGGGACGAAGACTGGATTCCTTAGTCCATACAAAGCAACAACATTTAATCATTTTTTCCTATCTAATTCCCTTGCACAAGTATTATTTTTCCAATTCAACAACATCCTGCCCAACGGCCTTTCGCAGGAATGTTTCCAGGGACCCGGCCTCCATTTACATTTTCTCGGAGGATTTTTCCTTCCCCTCGGCAGACCCCATATTGGGTTCCTGCGTTAGTCCCTCATTAACTAATAAAACTCAATCCCAGCCACCAAGGCAGTACTTAAAAGTCAATTTTCCTAACATTGTCCATGCATGGAGTGCCTGGCACCCTGTGCCAAACTACAACTTTTCGCCTGGTTCAGATCGACTCTCATCAGATCTCGATCAGTCAACCAGAAGGGGGAAACCATTGCTGAGGAACACAGGACCGTTGTAAAAGAAACGGGGCACATCTTCCCAGCCGTCAACGGTGCCAACCCTGCTGGTGATGATGGACATCCCGAGCGAGCGCCCAAATTGTGAGAAGAGAGCTCACATTATCATAAATTCCAGTCCGAGTCAAATTCAGAAGCAGTAAAGTTTATTGAAACGTTCTTGCAAGAAAGGGTGACTCGGAAGTAGGCGCCCCGATCCAGAAATTACTCTACAATTTATACAGTTTAATTCTCAGTAATTCTCCTTTTACCTCATTGGCCTTCAAACCTATCAATATTTCTTATTATGTTCTGCCCCTTTTCAGCTGCGCTCCACCCTTGTTTAGTTCTCCCCCTACTCCAAACCAGGCTACCCCTCCCCCAGCTGGTGTCAGTGCTGACATTAGGGAAATTTGCTGAGCTTGGGATATCTTGATATTCTTTTTCAACTTATCTTTTTGTCAGTAACGTATTCCATTGTTTGCAGCACGTTCCATTCTTGTATGCACATTTTACCTAACTCAGAACAAACTATGTATCCCTTTACGTAGTCTTCATTCCTGTATGCACATTTCAGCTAATTCAGCTCTTTGCTGAAACAATTATACACTGTTAGTGGTGAGTTCATTCACCTTACACAAGCAATTATGGTTGCAGAAGTAACACTGCTTTACCTATATCCCACATATGCCAATGCAATAAGTTCCAGAGGTTAAGTGTACCTACATAAATTTCTGAAAGCAGAGCTTGGAAAATGGAGAATCGGGAGATGTGAAAATGATAAGACCACAATGTCGTTTCTACCTTCATGATAGAAAACAAAACAAATAAAAAAGAAAACTTTCCAACAATACGAGAAAACCTGTTTCTGCTGAGAAAAAAAGGAGTAGAATGAAATTAGTAAATAAACAGAAATAACTGTGACTGAACTTATTTGGCATATATAGTATCATCATAGATTTATGAATTGGGAATCATATTTGAGAAATTGACTGATAATTAAATTATGGAGAATCAACGGATGCAAAGTAATTGATTTGCAAAACGATTTTTGATCAAGTCCCAAGCCTAATCTGCAAAACAAAAGCTCATGAAACGGGCGCTAATTTCTGAACATTGCTTTAGTCTGAGATAGGTGACAGCAGACAGTGAGTGGGAGGAAACAGATTTGTTCTCGAGTGAAAGGCAAGAGAATATTTGCTTGGCTCCCAATTAATCACAATGTACATCAACGGGTTGGATGATGGAACCAAATGTTGTATTTCTAAGGATGCTAACGGATTGTGAGTTGGTGAGGAAGATGTAAAAAAACTTCAGGATGATTCAATCAAATGCTGTGAACGGGCAAAAACGTGTCAGATGACTGAATGCGGATCGATGTGACGTTGTGCACTATGTTGGAAATAAAAGAACGGCAGCCTATCGTTATGAAGTGGATTGTTTGAAAGATGTTGATATGTAAAGGGACTTATGCTTTTTTTGTTGTTGTTTTCTTATGCCACGGCCTCGGACGTCCATGCACGGCCATAGCAGTTGAAGGCAGAAGTCAATATTAGGAGCAGAATTGTCATACGATCAGTGCACATACACCCACCAAATGGTTAGCTGTAAGAGCTGAAAAGGATCTGTATGTCCTCGTACACCAGTCACTGAAATTAGTACTGCAGGAGTAGCAAGCAGATCGGACGACTAATGATGCGTTAACTTTCATTTCAAGGAGATTTTAGTACAGGAATAAGACAACATACTGCAGCTGCACAGGACCTTGGTGAGAACTCTTCTGGAACACTGTGCAGTATTGTTCGCAGTTTCTGTCTCGTGACATAATAAATGACAAATTCGACATTGAGGGAGTGCATCGAAGGATGAAGAGACTGATCTCCAGGATAACAGGCTAGTTGTGGGAGCAGAGTTTGGGTCGGCTGTTAAGGTATTCCATAGGGTTTAGGAACATGAGTGGAGAGCTCAATGACATATATAAAACTCTGATATGGTGAGACAGATTGGAAGCAGGGATGATAATTTCCCTGGTAGGGAAGTCTGAAACAAGGGGTTAAAATATTAGGTACAGGCAGACCAACCTGCATTGAGAAGACAATAAATGTCTGCACTCAGAGACAGGTGAACCTGGGGAATTCACTTCATCATTCGGGCTGTGGGTGACAAGGCACTCAATATAAATAAGAATTTATAAACAGCAAAGGGTTGGAAAAGGAGTGTGGTGTAGAGATGAAGGATCAGCCATTATTACAATTGAATATGGAAAGGAAGTTTAAGGACGTAGCTAGTATTGCACTTCATATTTATATCTTTAAAATGATTAATCACATTTACGGAAATGTACACTGTGGGGAGAAAGAGCATTGAAGAAATGTTCGGAGGATTTGCAAGAAAGTGGATGAATTAACTGCACAGATAGATGCAAACTGGTACATATAAGTGGAATTACGGAGAGACGGCTGTAGGTGACCAAGGTGGGCAAGTGAATGTTGCAGGGTATTCAATATTTAGGCATGAAAAGGAAAAATGTGATGGAGTGGCGTGGTTGGTTAAAGATAAAATTGAAACGAGAGTGAGAAAGGATGCTAGCATTTTAGAATGTGGAGTCTATGTTTTATTCGTTTGTGGGACTTGGGCGACGTTGGCTGGCCAGCATAGATAGGCATCCCTATTTGCCCTTGAGAAGGTGTTAGTGAGCTGCCTTCTTGAATCGCTGCAGTCCACTTGCTGTTGATTGACCCACAAAACCGTTAGGGAGGGAATTCCAGTATTTTGTCCCAATTACTGTAAAACAAAGCCGGTATATTTCCAATTCAGGGTGATGAATGTCTTGAAGGGAACTTGCAGATGATGGTGCTCTCCCTTACCTACTGCTGTTGTCCTTCTCTGTGGAAGTGGTCGTCTGTTTGGAAGGTGTTGTCTAAGGATCTTTGGTGAATTTCTGCAGTGTATCTTGTAGACCATACTCACTGCTGCAAATGAGCACCGGTGCTGTTTAAGGGATTGATTGTGCGTACACGTGGTACCAATTAAGCGGGTTGGTTTGTTGTGGGCGTTGTCAAGCTTCTTGAGTGTTGTTGGAGATGCTCCCATCCAGGATAGTGTGGAATATTTCATCACACTCCTGTCTTGTGCCTTGATGACGGATATATTTTGGGGTGTCTCCAGCTGAGTTACTCGCCATAATATCCCTCGTCTTTGACCTGATGTTGTAGCCAATGTGTTTGTGTTGTGAGTACAGCTGCGATCCTTGTTAATGGTAACCGCTAAGGTGTTGACAGTACGGGATTCAGTGATGGTAATTCATTTGAATGTTATGGGGCGGGGGTTAGAGTGCCTCTTATTCGTGATGTTCATTGTCTAGCATTTGTGTGGCACACATGTTACTTGCCATCAGTCGGCCAAGGCCGGCTAGTGTTCAGATCATGTTGTTTTTAAACACGGACTGCATCAGTATCTGAGGAGTCGTGAATGGTGCAGTACACAGTGCAATCATTGGCAAACATCCCGCTTCTTCTCATTGATGAATGAGCTGGAGATTGTTGGGCCGAGCATGTTACCCTGAGGAACCCCTGCAGAGATGGTAACCACAACCATCTTCCTTTGTGCCAACTATGACTATAAGTAGTAAAGTCCTTATGATAGATATAAGAAATACCAAGAACAAACGAAAACTTAATTGCCATCATTTAGGTACATCAAAACTGCAGTGGTGATGTTTTGAAAGGCATTGAACTGGAAATTAGAGATGCTTGTGAAAAGGGAATGTCAGTGATCATGGGTAATTTTAATCTGCACACAGTTTGGGCTCATCAAATTCGCCCCAACGGCATAGAGGAGGAATTACTTGAATGTGTACGGAATGATTTTCTTGATCAATATGTAATGAAGCCAACCAGAGAGCAGGCCATGTCCCACTGGGTACTGAGAAGGGAATCGTTGTCAATCCAGCTGTGCAAGATCCCTTGGGTATGAGAGACTATAACATAAATTTTAATCATGACTGGGAGCGAGGTTTGTAATTCGGAGACTAGGGTGCTCAATGTTAATAATAGAAACTATGAAACTTCGAGGCGTGAGTTAGCCTTGAATGATTGGGGAGAGTTACTTGAAGGGATGAAGTGGACAGGCAATGGCAAAATTTCAAGAAGCCCATTAGGGAACGACAACAACTGTTTGCTCTTGTTTGACACAAAGTAAAAATTGGTAAGAGTGCTATTCCATCGAATACAAAGGAAATTAGGAGAATATTTGATCCAAGGAAGAAGCATGCAGGTTGGCCAAGGAAAATAATCGACCTGAGGATTGAGAGCAGTTAAGAATTTCTTACAGAGAACCAATAATGTGATTAAGAGGAAAAATACAGCACGAACACGATATTGCAGGGACCATTACGGGTGTCATTATGAGATTCATTTGGAACGTGAAAAGAAAGAGTTTGGTGAAGACAAATGTATGTCCGCTATAGACTGTAACGGGGGAATGTATAAGTGGGGATATATAAATGGCTGAACAACTAAACGCATCCTTTAGTTCTGTCTTCACAAAAGAGAACCCAAATCAGAAACCAAAAATGTTGGAAAATGCAAGATCGAGTAACAGGGATGAAGTAATACCAGAATAGTTAAGGAAGTGGTTCCAGAATTAGTGAATTCATTGGAAAACATCTTCCATTATTTTATAGAATCTTAACAAGACCCTGCAGATTGGAGGGTAGTTAATGTCAGTCCAATATTTAAAAAGGGAAAAGCGACAGAATCCAGGGAATACTCGGCTAGAAGTTTATCATCGGTAATTGGGAAATGTCTCCATTCCATTATTCATATCTTTACAGGCGAGCAGTTAGAAAACAGTGGCAGAGTCAGCGTGGATTTATGAAGGGGAAATCATGCTTGGCAAATCTTCCAGAACTCTATGAAGATGGAACTGATCGACATTATAAGATAAATCTAGTCAATGTGATAGATGTGGATATTCAGAAAACGTTAGACAGTGTTGTGCACAACAGATTGAATTTCATTGGAAATGGGAAAGTATATTGAGATGGAGAGGAGGAGGAAATATGTATAAGAAATAATGATTGTATTTTCATATTGAGAAGCAAAAAACTCGTGGGGTGCAACAGGGATCGATGCTGGGATCCTACCCAGACACAATATTCATCGATAATTTGGATGAAGGAACAAAATGTAACATCTCAAAATTTTCTGATGATACCAACTTGGGAGGGAGGATGAAATGTGATGAGGATACCGAGATCCTTCAGCATAATCTGAACAGGTTGGGTAAGTGGGCAAGTCAATGTCAGGTGCAGTACCATTTGAAATAAATGCGAGATTGCTCACGGTGGAAGCAGAAACAAATAGGCAGATTCCTACCAGAATGGCCGTAAATTGGGAGAGGGGAGCATGCAGCAGGAGCTGAGTGTTCTTGTGCACCAGTTGCTGCAGGTACACATGCAGGGGCAGCAGGCGGAATAGATGGCGACAGTATGTTGGCCTTCATTGTGTGAGGCTTTGCACGCAGGAGGAAAGGGATGTGCAGTTACAGTTATACCGGGCCTTGGTGAAGCCATATGTAGAACATTGTGTGTAGTTTCGGTCTATTTTTCTGAAAAAGGATGTTGTTTCACTCAAAAGAAATATGTGAAGGCTTTACCAAGCTGATTCTGGGGATTGCAGGACTGATGTATGATGACATATTGGCTCGGTTAGGATTGCTTTCGCTGGGGTATAGACAAATGTGGGAATCCCATAGAGACTTAAAAAGTTCTAACAGAAATAGACAGAATAGGTGCAGAGAGCATCTTCCCGATGGGGTGTGTGTCCAGAACCAGAGGTCACAGTCTGAGTATTCGGTTTAGACCTGCTGGGGTAGAGATGAGGAAGTCTTGATTCACCCAAAGAGTGGTGAGCGTGAGAAATGGCCACCCCATGCTCTCATCTTCGATGTCTCCATGTTTCTATGATTCTATGGATTAATATTGGAGAGGCTCAATATATTAAATAGACTACTCCTTTTCCGATGTTTTTCTGCAGTCTGAGGTAAAGCTCTGTAAATGTTGCCACAAGCTCTTAGATGTAAGGAAAGATGTCTCTTCAGAGTCGATAGGACTGATTTTCCGATTCCCTTTTCCGAAACCGAGGCTAGTGCTGAATGTTCTGTCTGGTTTTATCCTTTTACACCTCAGAGCAGTTTTGAACTATTAAGTATCTTGCTTGCCCGTTTCAGACACCATTGAAGGATTTATCACATCGAATATAGAAAATAGAGCAATACAGCGCAGAACAGGTTGCGCTGACCTATGAATTAATGTAACCCGATCCCCCTACACAATCCCATTATCATCCATGTGCTTATCCAAGGATTGTTTAAATCTGCCTAATGTGGCTGAGTTCCACGCCCTGAACACTTTCTGAGTTAAGACACTGTTTCAGGCATCTGTCTTAAATATGTCACCCCTCAATTTGTAGCGATGTCCCTCGAAGAATTTGAAGTCACCAACCTAGGAAAAAAACGACTTTCACCGTATACCCTATCTTATCCTCTGATCATCTCATATGTCACCATCAAATCCCTTATTAGCTTTCTTCTTTCCAATGAGATCAGACCCACGTCTCTCAGCCTTTCCTCATAAGACGTTTCCTCCAGACGAGGTAAATCTCACTGCACCTTTTCCATGCTTCTGCATTCTTCCTGTAATGGGGCGACCATTATACCAAACATTACACAATATTCCAAATGCGGCCAGGATATAGTTGCATAATGAGATTATGGTTCTGGAACTCAATTCCTCTACCAATAAAAGCTAATTCACTGTATGCCTTTTTGACAGTAATATCAAACTTTCAGGGTGGCAACTTTCAGGGATCGATGTACATGGATTTCAAGATTCCTTTGCACATTCACAATACCAAGAATCTTTCCATTGAACCAACATTCTACCTTCTTGTTATTTTTCCAAAGTGACTCACATCATATTTATCTGCATTGAACTCCATTTGCCAACTCACAGCACAATTCTGCAGTTTACCCAAGTACGCTTGCAACCTGCAGCATTCTTCCACACTGTCCACTCGTCCATCGACTTTAGTGTCATCTGTAGATCCATCCACCCGTGCCTATGTCCAAGCAATTTATAAAAATTACGAACAGCAGTGCTCCCAAAATAGACCCTAGTGGCACACCACTCGAGACCGAACTCCAGGCTGAAAATTTTCCATCAACCACCACTCACTACCTTCTTACGGAAAGCCAATTTCTAATCCAAACTGTGAAATTACCCCAATCCCTCTCGATTTTTTCCAACAGCCTACAATGTGCAACCATGTCAATGGCTTTGCTGAAGTCAATTTCTGCTACATCAAAAGCTCTACCCTCATCCACATGGTTGATCACCGTCTCAAAAGACTCAATGAGGTTTGTGAGACATGACGTGCTCTTGACGAAGCCATGTTTTGGATGAAGGTTTGCTCGCTGAGCTGCAAGGCTCATTTCCAGACGTTTAGTCAACCTAATAGATGGCATCTTCATTGGGTCTCAGGCGAAGCACTGTGTATGATCCCTGCTTTCTATTTATATGTTTGTGTTTCTTTGGGTTGGTATTGTCATTTCCTGTTGTGGTGCCATTTCCTATGGTGATGTTATTTCCTGTTCCTTTTCTCTGGGAGTGGTGAATGGGGTCTAATTCGTGTGTTTGTTGATAGAGGTCCAGTTGCAATGCCATGCTTCTAGGAATTCTGGTGCGTGTCTCTGTTTGGCTTGTCATAAGATGCATGTGTTGTCCCAGTCGAAGTGGTGTCCTTCCTTATTTGTACGTAAGAATATTAGTGAAAGAGCGTAATGTCTTTTTGTGGCTGGTTGGTGTTCATGTATCCTGGTGGCTAGTTTTTCTGTGTTGACATGAATCCATGTTGACTATCTGCAATCAAATGTTGCTTGCTAGACAGTATAAATCACATCTCTTACAATCCATTGCCAAACGTTTCATACAACAGACGAAAGGATCACTGGTCTATAATTACCTTGGTAATCTCTATTGCCCTTCTTGAATAAGGGCACAACATTTGCAAACCTCCAGTCCTGTGGTACTAAAGCTGTAGACAGTGACGACTCAAAAATCAAGGCTCCAACATCTGCACTCTAGGCTACCAATGAATCTTCGGATAAATCTCGGTGCGCTTGTCTACTTTCACTCATTCTAAAACAGATAACGCTTCTTCTTTACTCGATCCGTTCTAGTCGAATAGCGCATATCTCATTCTTCTGCTCTACAATATTCTCCCTTTCCTGAGTGAAAAAAGATGAGAAATATTCGTTTAGTATCTCTACGATCTCCACAGTTTCTATACACAACTTCCCACTTCTGTCTTGACTGGCCCTATCCTTACCCTTGTCATCCTTTTATTATTCACACACCGATAGAAAGCTTTAGAGTTGTCCCTCTCTCGCATTTCTGTGTGTGTGGAGTAACCTTTTGGCCAGAACAGGAAAGCACAGAAGATTCATTTCCTGAAAGTACATTGGGGAAGGAAATCATTGTTTACAATCAGCATTAGCCTCAGAGTCACTGTTCCTGACTCCAGAATTTAGATCTCAATGTTTTGTTAACTGCTTCCCCCCTCCACCCCCCCTCTTTTTATTTTCTACCAGCTGCCAGAGAATTAGGCTGATCTAGATTAGTACTCCAGTGACATTTCCACAACAGCACCATCTCCACACGAGGACCGATCAGAAACCACACAGAGCAGGTTATTTCTGTGCTGCTTGGCAGGTCAGTAACGAAACAGCTCCCACCAAATTGACTATCGTGATGGGACTGCAGATGTAGCAATTGGTCAGATTGTACTTTTCTCCTCTTAGTGGACTGGACATAGTTGAGTAAATTTTCACATTTTCAGGGAGATGTCAGTCAGATGTCAGAGTTGGAGCTGGAATGAAATATGTTTCCCAGGGACACAGCTTGTTGTGCAGCACCAATCTTCATTCCTATGGCAGGACTGGTTGCCTTTGTGGTATTTACTATGTTCAGCTGTTTCTTCATGTCACTTGCAGCGAATCGAATTGTTTGAAGACTGGCATCTGTGTTTCTGTGGGCATCATGGCGAGGATGAGGTGGATCATTGACTCAACACTTCTGTCTGAGGATGGCACAGATACCAAATCCTGTCTTTCACACTGAGATGCAAGCTTGCTCCATTTTTCATTTTGGGAATATTTCTGGAAGCCTTTCCTCCATTGAATTGTTTAATAGTTAATCACATTTTTTGACTGGATGTGGCAGGACTGAACAGCTTCGATTTGATCTGTTGATTTTGGGATCATTGCGCCCTCCCTATCAGATGTTGATGCTGCTATTTGGAATGTAAACAGACACGTGCAGTAGCGTTAACGGATTATCATCAGTTTTATGTACACATGATTCTGACGCTGACATGTTCACTCACACTTGTCACTGTCCAATAGATCGGTTGAAGGTAATGGTAGACAGAGGGATTATCCCGGGCGAAATTTCACAGCTGGTCACAAAACCTCTCTACTACCATGCCTTGACAACTGCTGTCACAACAATTTTGTACCTAATTGGCTCGCTCTCCCTGATCTCCTGTGATTTAACCTTATTAACCAGGCTATCATGTTAGGCCTATGTAAGTTCTGCATAGAGAATTTATATTGTTTGACCTTCATGTGTCTTCTTGGAAACCTCTTGAAATAAATCACTGATGTCTTGCCATACACAAAGTCATGCTAACTATTCCTAATCAGTCTTTGCGTTTCGGAATACATTTAAATCCTGTCACTCAGAATCTCCTCCAAACACTGAGCCACCCCCCTGATATCCGACTCACCAGTCTGAAGCTCCCTGGCATTTCAAAGCAGCCTTTTTGTAAATAATTGCACAACATTAGCTGTATTTCAGTTCTCCAGCACGTCACCTGTGCCTGTCAATGACGCAAGTAAATACAGAAAGAACTGCAGATCTTGTAATTCAGAAACATATGCAGAATTTGCTGGAAAATCTCAGCAGGTCTGGAAGCATCAGTGCAGCGAGATCAGAATTAATGTTTCGATCTAGTGATCTTTCCTCATATTAGGAGGAATGATACACATATCACGCAAGACAGCGCTCCCATTGCCCCATTTCTTTCATAGCTTCCAACAATGACCTGTGATAAGCTTGAAGAGGTCCTGGGTGTTTTTATACGGTTATGCATTTTCAGACCTCCAGTAATGCCTCTTCTATAATGTGGCCTCGTTCCAAAACATCATTGTATTGATTTATTTCCCCAAGTTCTCCACATTAAATACTGATGTAACACATTCATGTGAGATCTCAACTATTGAGCAGGAACAGGCTGTGAGACAGCGGAGTCGGGGGAGTTCGAGACCTTGTGAGGAGTATGAGCACAGAATGGCCAGGCATTTATGGGCTGAGTTGTTGAACTGTTAACTGTGTTTCTGTGTTTTTTCTACTTTTATAGGAAAAATTGTAATGTGTACCCTTTAACTTTGTTTTCTTTATTTTTGTTTTTCTGATTTGTTCCAAGATTGTGGACCGGAAAGGGATGGGATTTACTTTTGTACTTTCGATTTTGTCACCTGTGGGAATTGTAAACTTTTCGATGTCCTCATGTGAATACATGTGTCATTAAATCTAATAAGTCTAATTTATCCTCTGTGGTTCCACACAAAAAAATGGCTGATTGATTTTAAGGGGCTCTGATTCTATCCCTAGTTTCTCATTTGGCCTTAATATGCGTGTGGAAAGTCTTTGATTTTCCTTAACTCTATTAGTCAAAGCTATCTCATGACACCTTTTCGCTCTTCTGATTTCCCTGGTGTTCTCCCACACCTCGTATGCTCAAAGCATCCCCTTGATCCCACCTGCATATATCTGACATATATCTCATTCTTTTTCTTGAGCACAGTCTCAATATCCCCTGTCATGTCCTCTACCTTACTGCTGCCAGCATTGACCTTCACGCTATCAAAAAATGCTGTCTCTGAACTCGTCCGATTTTGCTTTTCAAAGATCCCGACTTGCCAGATAACTCTTTACATGGAAATAACATGCTGAGATCATCTTTTGAAAGTCCACGCCTGACACCATCAAAATTAACCTTGCCCCAGTTCGTAACGTTAACTTGTGTACCAGATATATCTTTTTTCAGAACTATTTTCAACCGAATAGAATTCAGGTTATTGGTCGCAAAGTGCTCCGAATCTAATAGCTCAATCACTTGCCCTGCCTTATTTCCCAAGAGTTAATAAAGTTGAGCTGGAGCTCAGGTAAACCACGATCGTATTGAATGACAAGTCAGTCTCGGGGGGCCAAGTGTGTGGATGTATATTTTTGTGTTTATTGTTGTGCGGTTTGTGTGTGTGTATCAATGGTTGCCTGACTCCTTGCGTGTGTGCTTTAGTGTAATAATGTAAGTACCTCGGCAACTGCATTTGCATCTCTTGACATTAGTGTTTCTGTTGTTTTGTGAGTGAATTCATTTATATGGCAATCAAAGTGTCCCTCCTCACTGTCTAACTCTCTGTCTGTCTGTGTCATCCTCTTGTGTTTAAGGGGATGTAACATCTTTCTCTGCTGGCTGCCCCACGCTACTGCAGAAGCAGCATCTTTGTTTGGAAAAGACGTTAAAAACAGTGAATCATTCACATTTAAGTCGAATTTTTATTGTCATGTGAATTCTAATGAGTGCAGTGAAAAGTTCACAATGCCCTCATTTATGCTGCCACCTTAGATGCAAGATTCAGATTATAAAGTATTTGGAATAAAATTAAAATAAAACATAAATTGACTTCAGCACAAGAAAAATAAGGAAAAGAAGAATGGATCCTATTTTTAGTCTTTTTACTCCTGACTGTGCCAAAACTGAGTGTCCAGGCTACACCAAGCCAATGCTCCAAACCACACCGAGCACAGATTCCAGAACACACCTGGCCGAATCTCCAGACCACAACAGGCTTCAAGTCCCGAGGACTCACCGCCCATTCGAGCCTCTGGGCCCAGTTTCCCGACCACGCTGGGCCTAGTTTCCAGACCACACTGGGCCCACTTTCCAGACTGCACTGCGCCCATTCTCCAGACCGCACCAGCCCAGTTTCCAGTCTGCAGAGGGCCGGTCTCCAGACCGCAGCGGGCTTAAACTCCGGTCAGCACTATGATGAGTCCCCATAATACACTGGGCCGCGTTTCCAGACTCCACCAGGCCCAGGCACCAGAATGCAATGGGCCCAAACTCCAGCCTGCACCAAGCCCAGTCTCCAGTTTGCACCAGGCCCATTCCCCAGACTGCACTGGGCCCAAACCACCAGACCACACTAGGCTCAGTCCCCAGATCACAAGAGGCCCAGTCACTAAACTGCAACGGGCCCAGTCTCCAGACCGCATCAGGCCCAGTCTTCAGACCTCACCAGGCCCAGTCAACAACCGCACCAGTATTCGATCTGAGACTCTCCCTCGAAGTAAATTTCAATATGTAAAACTTTGGGAAAATAACCTTCATAAAAGTGAAATAAAAGAAAAACAGAAGGCGAGCAGGTGGAGCTGAGTTGTTCTAGCTGGAAAACTACGATTCTGTCGCCATCTTAAGACATTTCATCGTTGTTCCCTTCTTCAAAGAATAATTTTGGAGACGCAGAGCAGATTGGCCCTATTCCTTCCAATGCTGTCCCTGAGCTATTTCTGAAGAAGGGCTTATGCCCGTCGATTCTCCTTTGATGCTGCCTGACCTGCTGCGCTTTTCCAGCAACACATTTTTAAACCCTGAGCTATTAACAGAAGAAGATAAAAATGCCCATTGCACCCTTATACTGCTCCTTGATTTTTTCAGGACTTTACAATCCATTCGCCCTATAATTGGAAGACTGCATCAAAAACGTTACACGTTACAGTAAGTGGAATCAATTTCATGTTAACCTCTTCCAAAGTACTTCACTCAGAGTGGCCTGGATACAATTATACTGCTGTGGTCATCATAGCTCCCAATTCTGGACAGATGTCTAGTCTAAGTTTTTAGATAAATGCACTGCGTTGGTCTGCATAACTCAAACATGCTTAACAGATATCTAGTCCGGGTTTATACATCAAGGCACTGCTGTGGTCTTCATAACTCCTCATGCTTGAAAGATATCTAGTCCTGGTTTATAGATAAATGCACTGATATGGTATGCTTTGCTCTCGGTGCTTGACAGATATCTAGTTCGGGTTTATACGTCAATGTACTGCTGTGGTCTGCGTAGCTCCACGTATTTGACAGATATCTAGTCCGGGTTTACAGATCAATGCACTGTTGTGGTATGCATAACTTACCATGCTTGACAGATATCTTGTCTGTGTTTATTGATCAATGCAGTGATGTGGTATGCTTTGCTGCCGGTGCTGGAGTGATATTTAGTCCGTGTTTATTGATCAATGCGCTGCGTCGTCTGCACAACTCCGGGTGCTGGACAGATATCTATTCCGAGCTGAAAATGTGTTGCTGGAAAAGCGCAGCAGGTCAGGCAGAATCCAGGGAACAGGAGAATCGACGTTTCGGGCATAAGCCCTTCCTGAACACATTTTCAGCTCTGATCTCCAGCATCTGCAGACCTCACTTTCTCCTCAAAGATATCTATTCCGGGTTTATAGATCAAGGCATTGCTGCGGTCTGCATGGCTCCCATGCTGGACGGATATTTTGTGCAAACTTATAGATCAATACACTGCTGTGGTGTGCAACACTCCCAGTGCTGGACAGATATCTAGTCCGGGTTTATAGATCAATGAACTGCTGTGGTGGACAGATGTATAGTCTATATCAATGCACTGGTGTGATCTAAACAAGGTTCCACTACATGCAGGTTGCCGGGTTGGACTGAGCAAAACTTTCGATACACAGTACTCCGTGCTGAACAGATAGTACTTGTGAGTTTATGGAATCTGGGCTGGTTGTGTGAGTTGGACTGAGAATGTGATATAACTAACCATTTCAACTGATCTGACAATGCCTTTATGTTCTAATTCTCATTCTTGTGATTGGACCTTCTGTCTCACACTGTATTAATGCTGCAGTGCGCCCATGCACAGTACATCATGTTGGTGAATACACACTGCCCTCGCAGCAGCCACAACCTCTTCATTCAGAAGCAGTCAGCTATTCCCAACGTCTTCGGGTCTCCATGTCGGAAGGAAGGATGGCCTTTTGGGTAAAGGCCGTTCTCTTTATACACTACTCAAGGCAGCCTCCATCTCACCACAGTCCACCGACAAGGAAGCACAGCAAAATATCCAGTGCGTACTGAGAGCTTTGGAATCGTTGGAAACATTCGGGTGCAGACCATTCGGGAGATGGACCAACATTTCTCATGTATGAACGGGTCAGAATGAAACCTCCAATACATATTTTATCACTAAGCCCTGTCGTCTCTTTGTACTTATGAATTTTACATCATTTTATTCTTCCTGAAAATTCAGAATTTCACAGTTACCAACATCATATTGTATCTGCTGAATTGTTGGCCATTGCTTATCCAGTTATAATTTTTCTACTTCTTCAGGATAACTTCGTTCGGTGCCTTTCTAATTTTATGCACAAATTTAGTCATTGTTTTATTCCATGTATCTGAACGGTTAATAGAATTTGCAAATACTTGAGGACACAGCACTGTTCACTGTGTCACTGAAGTCTTTAATATCTGTTAAACTGGAAAATACTAATTCACCCCTGCTTCTGGCCCAGTAACCAGTACTTCCCGTTTTTAATAGCTATGAAAGGCTGAATGTTCTCTTCCGTTTCCTGTTTAACAGGTATAAGATTAACAGATCTGCTGTCGTTGCTGATAAGCATCCTCGAATGGCTTAATGGTCTGCTTTTGTTTCTGTTTAAAACTCTTGATGGGCTGAATGGACTGCTTCAGTAACGGTGACGTTGTGAATTTTGCTGAACATTTTGGAACTATCAGTGTTGTTACAGAAAAGAACAGATCCCCTCGAATCATTTTAATACCAGAGCACAAACTCTAAGTTCATGAGCTGTTTTAAGTATGTGTAAAGCGGATATTCCAGGAGAGATTAAACTGGACAAATCACTCAGTTTTAACACGTTAGCATTTATTTGCAAGATTACCAAAATAAACGCAAACTAAAGAGAACATAATAATTAATAAATTAAGCTGTCCGAAAAAAACAACAGAATATCCTAATTTAAAGATGCTGTTCCAAATACCTGCGGCAATACCCAGAAGCTCCCCTTGTCACCAAAGTTACAACGAAACACAGGATCTAACAGGACAGAGAGAGATGGCAGGGACACTCAGCCTGGAACACCTTCTTTCATTCAGCTGTTTCATGAACCAGCAGCCTCAAAGTGACTTACTGCTTTCAGTGAATAGTTATTCTGTCTCAATCAAACTAACCCAGAAGGTGGGCGGCATGGTGGCACAGTGGTTAGCACTGCTGCCTCGCAGCGCCTGAGACCCGGGTTCAATACCCGCCTCAGGCGACTGAGTGTGTGGAGTTTGCACGTTCTCCCCGTGTCTGCGTGGGTTTTCTCTGGGTGCTCCGGTTTCCTCCCACAGTCCAAAGATGTGCAGGACCAGGTGAATTGGCCATACTAAATTGCCCATAGTGGACTTGTTGGGCGGAAGGGCCTGTTTCCACACTGTAATCTAATCTAAACTGAGCTGGGAGAACTCGCAACTCCCCTTTCGTTGCACATGCGTTTATTTAAACTTGAATCCGTCCCGACAGAATGGAAACAGGACCCCAGGCCCAACAAGTCGATGTCAACCCAGTAAGACCCATTCCCCGATCCTTTATTTACCCCTGACAATGTTATGGGCAATTAAGCCAAGCCAATTCACCTGACTTGCACATCTTTGGATTGTACGAGGAAACTACTGGGAGGAAACTCCACACAGACATTTGTGGCAGTCGAACGTGAGTTTATGGCGCTGTGAGGCAACAGTGCTAACCACGGAGCCATCATGCTGCCCACTTTGCCTGAGACAATATCTGTTAGCTACAATCAAGCTGGCACAAAAAACAATGCAAGCCAGACATCTCGGCAACACGGCGTTTCTAACCACTCCGAAAAAAGAAACCAACCCTGTTTAAGGCACATCTTCATCTGAGTGAACAGCCCACTTCTGACTTTATGAAGAAGGGAACGCCATTGATTCAGTAGCTGCAGATAGCCCACACGACCTCATGGATGCCTAGTTTCTATTTGCTCGTTACTTTATAAAAATGCCCTACTTCAAAGGAGGTAGTGCCACATAACACAGAGTATCTTCAGTTTGAGGTTGAGACTTTCCCTCAATCAAGACTATGTACTAATCCTACTTCACATTGTGTTCGAGACAGATGCATCTGTTACAAGTATTTTTTTGTGGAATGTTTCCCTCTTGTTGGTTCCCCCGTCACTTCCCACAGTCTGCCTTCTGTGTATTTAAGTCCTCATCCTGCTCAGTCAGTGATGGGCTTGTAGAGACAGTCTTGGTGATGGTCATTGAAGTCCCACACCTAGAGTACGTACAGTGTCCTTGTCAAACTCAGTGATTCCTCTGATTTGTTTTCAGCATCGAGGGGAACTAAGTTATCACCGAGGTGTGGTGTGGAGGGAAGTACATCTCCATTATCAGGCGATTTTCTTCGCCACTTTTAATTTGCTACCATGGGATTTCCCGGGTTCTGGACTCGATGTTGGTGTATCCCAGGGTAACTGCTTCTCTTATTATATACACTGGTGGGTCTGTCCTGCCGGTGGGTAGGATACATTCAAGGATTGTGATGGAAACTTTATCCATCAGGCATGAAATCAAATTGTCAAGGTATTTTCATAACGATATTTGATTATTTTTTAAGCGAGGTGCCAGTTCTGTCGAGATTGGAGGCAAATTCCCACCGTAAAGCTGAGTGGATCTCACCAAGCTTTCCACATTAATTGGTGTTCGAGTCCTCACAGTGAACGTCATATTGGGTTTCCCCCACTTCGTACTGCACACAATTCGCAGAGCATCTCGCCACTCATGGATAAAACCTCACTTCCAAAAATCATAAGAATTAATATTTCAGGGGTAGTTACCTGGGATCTTGATGCGGTTTCGCTGGGTAATGAGCCCGGCCAGATGTTAGACTTGGAAGTAGGTGAGCACTTTGGTGACAGCGATCACAATTCTGTTATGTTTACTTTAGTGATAGAAAAGGGTAGGTGTATACCACTGGGCAAGAGTTAGAGCTGGGAAAAAGGCAATTACGATGCGATTAAACACGATTTAAGAAGCTTAGGATGGGGAAGGAGACTGCAGGGGATGGGCAAATTCGAAATGCGGAGATTATTCAACGAAAAGCTCCTGTGTGTCCTAGGTAAGTATGTACCTGTCAGGCAGGAAGAAAACTGTAGAGCGCGGAAGCAGTGGTTTATGAAGGAAGTGGAATCGCTGGTCAAGAGGAAGAAGGATTATGTTAGGATGAGATGTGCAGGCTCAGTTAGGGCGCTTGAGGGTTACAAAGTAGCTAGGCAAGATCGAAAGACAGAGCTCAGAAGAGCTAAGAGGAGACATGAGAAGTTGTTGGTGGATAGGATCAGGGTAAACCCTAACGCTTTCTAAAGATATTTAAGGAATAAAAGAATGACTAGAGTAAAATTAGGGCCAATCAAGGATAGTAGTGGGAAGTTGTGTGTGGAGTCAGAGGAGATAGGGGAAAGACCTAATGAATACTTTTTGGCCAATATTCACTCTAGAAATCGACAATGTTGTCGAGGAGAATACTGAGACACAGGCTACAAGACGAGTTGTGATTGAGGATCACAAGGAAGAAGCATTAGAAATTCTACAGCATGTGACAATAGATAGGTTACCTCGGCCGAATGGGATTTATCCTCGGTTTCTCTGGGAATCCAGGGAGGAGATGCCGAGCCCTCGGCATTGATCGTTAAATCGTCATTGTCTACAGGAATAGAGCCAGAAGACTGGAGGATAGCAAATGTGGTTCCCCTGTTCAAGAAAGGGAATAGAAACAACTCAGGTATTTATAGACCAGTGAACCTTACTTCGGTTGTTGGTAAAGTGTTGGAAAAGGTTATAAGAGATAGGATTTATACTCATCTAGAAAATAGTAATTTGATTAGCGATAGTCAGAAGGGTTTTCTAAAGGGTAGGTCGTGACTCACAATTCTTATTGAGTTCTTTCAGAAGGTGACCAAACAGGTCAAACAGAGTAAACCAGTTGATGCGGTGTATATGGATTTCAGCAAGGCGTTCGATAAGGTTCCCCACAGTAGACTACAGTACAAAATGCGGAGGAATGGGATTGTGGGAGATATAGCAGTTTGGATCAGCAATTGGTTTGCTGAAAGAAGACAGAGGGTGGTGGTTGATGGGAAATGTTCATCCTGGAGTCCAGTTACCAGTGGTGTACCGCAAGTGTCGGTGTTTGGTCCACTGCTGTTCATCATTTTTATAAACGACCTGGATGAGGGCGTAGAAGGGTGGGTTAGTAAATTTGCAGACGACACAAAGTTCGCTGGAGTTGTGGATAGTGACAAATGATGTTATAGCTTACAGAGAGACATAGTTAAGTTGCAGAGCTGAGCTGAGAGGTGGCGAATGGAGTTTAATGTGGACAAGTGTAACTTTGATCGGAGTAACCAGAATGCAAAGTATTGGGCTATTGGTAAGATTCTTGGTAGTGTAGATGCGCAGAGGTATCTCGGTGTCCAGGTACAAAGATCCTTGAAAGTTGCCTCTCAGGTTGACAGGATTGGTAGGAAAGCATACAGTGTTTTAGCTTATATTCACAGAAGGATCGAGTTCCAGAACCGTGAGGTGATGCTACAGCTGGACAAAACTCTTGTATGGAAATGTGTTGCTGGAAAAGCGCAGCAGGTCAGGCAGCATCTAGGGAACAGTAGAATCGACGTTTCAGGCTAATGCCCGAAACGTCGATGCTACTGTTCCCGAGATGCTGCCTGACCTGCTGCGCTTTTCCAGCAACACATTTCCATCTCTGATCTCCAGCATCTGCAGACCTCACTTTCTCCTCAAAACTCTTGTATGGCCGCACTTGGAGTATTGTGTACAGTTCTGGTCATCGCATTATAAGAAGGATATTGAAGCTTTAGAAAGGGTGCAGAGGAGATTTACGAGGATGTTTCCTGGTATGGAGGGAAGATCTTACACGGAATGTTTGAGGGACTTGAGGCTGTTTTCGTTAGAGAGAAGAAGATTGAGAGGTGACTTAATAGAGACAGATAAGATAGGGTGGACAGCGAGAACCTTATTCCAAGAATGGTGACGGCGAGCTCGAGGGGGCATAGCTTTAAATTGAGGGGTGATATATATAGGTCAGATATCAGAGGGAGTTTCTTTACTCAGAGAGTAGTAAGGATATGGAATGCTTTGCCTGCAATGTTAGTAGATTCGCCAACTATAAGTGCATTTAAGTCGTCATTGGACAAGCATATGGACGTACATGGAATAGTGTAAGTTAGATGGGCTTCAGATTGGTATGACAGGTCGACGCAACATCGGGGGCCGAAGGACCTGTACTGCGCTGTAATGTTCTATGTTCTCTGTTCTGTGGACATTTCGGAGACATGGGTAGAGCAGGGACAGAAATGGTTAGTTCAGGGACAGAAATAGTTCTTTCAGGTTCCGGGATTTAGATGTTTCAGTAAGAACAGAGAAAATGGAAGGGGGTATGGGGGGTGGCATTGTTCGTCAAGCACAGTATTACAGTTGTAGAGAACGATTGAGGATTCATCTACTCAGATAGTCTTCGCTAAGGCTGGAAACACGAAAGCAGAGGTCACCCCGTGGGAGTTTTCTATAGGCCTCCGAATGGTTACAAAAATGTAGAGGATAGGATAACAAATATAATCCTCGATGGGAGCGAGAGTGGCAGGGTAGTTGTTATGGGGGACTTTAACTTTCCAAATGTTCACTGGGAATACTATAGTTCAAGTGCATTAGATGGGTCAGTTTTTATCCAATGTGTGCATGAGGGTATCCTAACACTTATGTCGACAGTTCCAAAAGGAGCGAGACCATATTAGATTTGGAACTGGATAATGAACCCGGACAGATGTTAGGCTGGATGCGGGTGAGCTCTTTGGTGCTAGTTAAATACCGCAGAGCAAGAGTTATAGCTGAGGTAAAGACGGTTACAATGCGATTAGGCAGAATGTTCGATGTATAGGTTTGGGAAGGAAACTGCAGGGGACTGGACACATTTCACACATTTCATCTATGGCACAGCTACTGCGGATCATTGATAGGTATGCACGTGTCAGGCAGGGCGAAAGTGGTCGAATGCGGGAGCCGTGGTTTACAAAGGAAGTTGAATCTCCTCTCAAGAGGAATAAAGTGGCTTACGGTCGGATGAGAGGTGATGACTCAGTTAGGGCACTTGAGAGTCTTTCTGCACTACCTCACATCAGCGGTGGCCATCGCAATGCCTGGAACCCTCGGAGAATCTCATCATACGCCTTGAGAAGAAAGAAAAGAGGCAGCAAGATCATATTAACATCAGGAAAGACCTCAGGAAACATCTCGATGAATCTGCCATACATCTCACGACAGCCCACGTTGCTCAGTTTGCAGAGAATCAGCTTGGCTGGAGCTTCGAAACAGCAGGAGAAACAAATAGTAGTGGAAGTTATCTCTCGAAATCAAAACTGCAGGGTAGAATTTGTGCATGGCAAAAAGGGAAAATAGGTATTCAAGTAGAGACATTGCTGACTTAACTCAACACGTCTGCAGCGTCTGGAGTACGAAATGAGCAATCACATTTCAAACCTGGAGAATCTTCATCAGAACTGTTTCTTTTTGTTTCAGATCTCCAGCACCTGCAGCTCTTTGTTTTGTTTTAGCTCCCTGTTGTGACATAGCAGTAAACCCTCCTGCTAATTAAACCAAACACACAAAAAAGCTCACCTTGTCTCACACTCTGTTAAAGTACGACTGAGAAAGAATTACCCACATTCCACTATTTCGTAAGGACTATCAATTTCATTCTTAAACCCTGATGTGAACATTAAACAACTACTATTTACAACTCCAGGCCGCCTTTCTCTAAACGACTTGATATCTATCACCCACTCTATGACAATATACTGACACAATAAAGTCCATATTAAGTTGACAGCATCTTAATATTCAAAAGCACACAGTGACTGTCGTCTCTGTTTATCGATCTTCCTCTGTTTGTAGATCCCGGCCTCAGGATTTGGACAAGTTTAGAGAGGTACACTGTAAGATTTTGCCAGATTTGGGGAAAATATCCCAGAAAATTTAAATACTTGCCGATGAATTTCCTTAATCCGTAAATAAAACATAGATGAGACAAATTGTTTAATTTCGCTTACTTGTTTTTAAAGTAAAGCTGAGAGAAACGGCTCTTAAAATTACTAAAGTGTTTCTGCGGATCGAAGATGATTCCCAAGTTTGCTAAGAACATTTAGATAGGAAAGGCAGAAAAACAAAGAAGAAAGGTAACGAGGAACTTCCACGATCAACCTCGAAGAAAGATGTGCTTTGATTTTTGTGACTATGCGGATTCTACCGCAAGTGTGTACCAAACCTCAGCAGCTTAAGGGCACCTTAAACAGATTTGCTGAAGAAGAAGAAGATAAAGTTTCAGTGGACTGATCAATGACAGAAGGTATCTGACACTTTAAACGCAGTCTTAACCACCCCACCAGATTTAGCTGCACCAAACTTTATGAAACCCTTCAAAGATGCAATTGATCATCGGGACATAGGAGTTGGAGCTGTACTGAAGAAGGAAGATGATGGTGGAATTGAACTGTCAGTTGGTTCATTTTTAAAGAAACTCAACATTCAACAGAGGAAATACTCTAAGACCGAAAAGAAATTATTGAGTTTGGTACTTCCCTTACAACATTGTAATGTCTATGCTCGGAACAGTATGTCTGAGGCATTTGTGTGGACGGATCAAGAACCTCTTACATTCTTGGAACGATTTAAAGACAAGAATACGCAACTATTTTGTTAGGGCCTTCAGTTACAGACTTTTACTTTACAAATTGCACATGCTGTGGGTCGTCAGAGTGTGATAGCAATTGTGTTATTGCGAATGCAACTGATAAAGTATGGATAAGATTGCATCGATATCACTGGAATCGTTGTGTGTGTGTGTGTGTGTGTGTGTGTGTGTATGTGTGTGTGTGTGTATGTGTGTGTATGTGAACTAATGTATTTCACGGGAGAAGCGTTAAGAATTAGATCATATAAAAGCCATATTTTCATTATAATGGTTCATTTCCTTTCTAAAGGAAGAGGTGTTGTGAAGTTGATGGCGTGAACTGTTCGTTTAAGAGAGAATGAGAGCTGGAAGGCACCTATCATGTGACAGAGCTAGCTGGAAAATTGAAAGATGCTAAATTTTGCAGTAACCTAGATACCTCACTGTTTGACAGCAGTTCGAATTTAGCTAATCAGTTTCAATTATGCTCCAAGAAACTAAAACCCAACCGAATCCCAATTTTACTGCATTGATAACATCAAACCAATGAGATGGTTCTATGTTTTGGAGTATAAAAACAGGCATTTTGGGTAGTTAGCCAGAAAGAGTAGCAATTGCCATTGAAAGTCGATTATTCACAACACTCTGTACTAAAGTTACATTTTCATCTGAAACATCTCTGCGGCAGAAGGCCGATTATGATCCAGGGAAATCTCCAAACAGGAAAAGATCGCCACCAAAGATGACAGCCACTGTCTGGTTTTGAACATTTATTTGCTGTAAATTTATTTGGGACTTTATTGGACCAGTATATTTTTACACAGTTTGAGATAGACAACAAATCTTTCAGAGAAAGGAAGCGTAGAGTTGCAAATATTTGTGTTTTAATGTTCAGTTTAGAGTTTAAGGATAAAAATGATATTTATTGTCAAATAGCAAAATTTGTTGAGTACTCTGTCACTTATACTTGAACAGATTACGAGGCAAGGTGAGCTTTTATGCTTGTTTCATTTAAGTAGCAGAATGTTCTACCACCATGTTATAAAAATCGTCAAGTATTGCGTGGGATGCAGCATTAACCGGGAAGTAGGGGAAGGGGTGCGAGCAGAAGTGCAGGAAATGTGTCAGTTACAGATGGAGGCTGAATACCCATCAGAGTTTGGGGTGGGATCGAAGGGAAAGTGGTTGCCAGGAGGGGGGTGTTTCTCAGGTGAGATAAGGGAGGTCATGTTGCTGGTCACAAACTGGAATTCAGCATATGATGGATTCCAACAGATTTCAGCATTTCAACAGATATGACGGATCCAGAGAGATTGGGTGCATTCAGTCTCACTCAGCTGGTCATGTGTTCAAACACAGAGGGAATCCCTGACTGAAGGATGCAAAGGAGACAAAATTGAAACTGCAGCTCTTCACTTGCATCTTGTCGGAAGCGAGTCGTGAAAATGCACTCATGAGAAGGTCATTTGATAAACCGATGGAAGACAGGAGGATGGTGTTTAAAATCATATCAGCCCTAATCGAATGGCTGAATTGTATCGCTGAGTCGAATGGGTGAATTCACCTCCTGTATCTTATCGACTTAGAGAAATTAGAAGACATTTAAGCAAATATTTCAATGGACTGAGAAACCAAAGTCATCAAAAAGCATCACTGAGAAGATGAACTGCCTCTGGTTCACAAAGAGGATCATGAAGTGTATCCAATCACAAACGGAAGCATAAAAATGGGCGAGGTAACATCTCTGGGTTACAAAGTTGTTTTGAAGATGACATTTTTGATGTATTGCAGACAAGAGGAGATTTACTTTATGTTCTCAGAGAGTTGCAAATGCTTGGAATGTCTTTGCCCATAGACCAGAGACATTGTTTTTTTTTAGATACAGGAAGATACATACATGAATAATAACAAAGTCAATGGTTATCAGGTAGTTTGTGGGAATGTTGAGCTCAGGACACTGTCTGATCACCCAGAATCATACTGAATGATCGAGTAGGTGTGAAGAGCTGAAGGCCATTTAAAGGACCTTAATGTATTCCTGTACCTGTAAGAAACTGTTTCTCCTCATGGGCCAGCATTCTGACATTGGCTGCTGTTTGGAATAGGTTGGTTCGGTGATTCAGACTTGGGTAGTCTTGACGGACAAAAGCCTGTTGCTTTTTACGACTTTAATATATTATATATCGGACATCCTGCAGGACGTTTTGTAATCGATATTTCTCGGAATATTCTGATGATTACACTCCCTGAAGCATTCTACACCCGACATTCCATAACTGACATTACCCAGAATGTTCTATACCTAACATTCTCCAGAACATTTTATACCCAACATTCTTAGGAATGTCACACACCCAACATTCCCTGAAACATTCTATACCTGATATTCCCTGGAAAATTCTCCACTCGACATTGATCAGAACATTCTATACATGGCATTATCAGGAACATTCTACACTCAACATTCTCTGGAACATTCGATACCCAAAATTCTCTGGAAATTTCGATATCCAACATTCTCTGGAACACTCTATACCCAACATTCTCTGGAACGTTCCATACCAGTTATTCTCCAGAGCCTACTATACCTGATGTTCCCCAGAACATTCTACATCTTATCTTTCCTGGAAAGCTCCATTCCCAACATTCTCCATCATTTTCTATACCGGATATTCGCTGGAAATTTCTATACCCGGCTTTCTGTGGAATATTTTGTAACCAATATTTTCAGGAAGCGTTTGTATCCAAATTCTCAGGTAAAAGCAGTGTACATCATTCATCAGAACATTCTTTACATGCCATTCTCCGGGAAATTCCGTACTCAAATTTTCTCCGAACATTCAATACCCGACATTCTCCAGAATGCTCATAACTCGACATTCTATGAAACATTCTGCACTCGATAATCCCCAGAATATTATGTTACCAACATTCTCCGGAACATTGTATACCCGGTATTCTTTGAACATTCTATACCCGACATTTCAGGAACATTCTATGAACGAAAATCTCTACAACATCCCGACCTGACACTGCCCCGAGCGTTCGCTATCCCTCATTCTCTGTAATGTTCAGACCCAACATTCCCCCGAAAATTAAATACCCGACATTCCCATGGAACGTTCCAAAACGTTCCATGAAATCTTCCAAAATCTTCCCTTCCCTACATTCCTCAAAATATTCCATGTTCGACATTCCCCAGAACGTTTCACACCCGACATTCGACGTAATATTCCATATGTTACATTCCTGGAACATTCTACCCCTGAAATTATTGTTAATGACTGAACGTCAGTGAATTGAACAAAAGATAAGAGCTCGGGGGAAGAGATCCCTTTCCGGAGAGAAGGAGACACTGTTCTGAAGTCCGCTCAAGTAATTAAAGGGATGAATATGTTTTCCCTGCATATATTTACTTCGTGACAGAGGATCGACCACAACGTACACTAAAACACGGAAATTTGCAACCTTCCCTTGTCTTCAAGGAACTGGGAGAGTATCCTTCAGGATGGCAATGTTTTCACGCTCCGTATAAGGAACTGGAATGAAGTAACCTGTGTCTGCTCTCAAGTCATCGAGTGTGTGAGAATGTTCTGGAAGTCGTCTGTTCTTATGGATGTGTCTCTGTGTGTTTGGCGAGGAGGAGGGCTTCTTGTGTCTTGCGACACGTTGTTATAAGTAATTCAGAACTTAGCTTTTTTTTAATGTCAACTCCAATTACAGCGACAATGCTCTGATTATAGCAATGCACTTCAAAATCTCATTGGGTGTCCAGTCAAAGTGGTCACTTTGCCGCCAGGCTGACGTACTATGCGTTTGTTTTATTTTCCCCTCGCAGTTAATGTAGTGACGATCTACATCCTGCTTTATAAAGATTGTGGGTTGTCTCCATGTGTCAGACGTTATCTGGTGGCCATGTTAATCGTGGATCTACTGGTCATTATTCTCGACCTGTTACTACGGCACATTCCCATTGTTTATAACAAGCAATTACATTTCCTGTACTCCGTCCCCGTGTGTAATATCCACGCCGTGTTGCTTTATGCAGCCACTGACTGCTCTGTCTGTTTCACCGTCACTTTCACCTTTGATCGGTTTGTGGCCATTTGTTGCCAGAAGCTGAAAAGTAAATATTGCAGTGAGAAAATGGCGGCGGTGGTTCTGGGAACAGTAACTGTGCTGAGCTGCTTCAAAAACATTTTCTGGTATTTTATGCTCACCCCTCGATATCAGCTGTGGAACGCCCCCTGGTTTTGTCACGGAACACATGCGGTTAAATTCTCCCGTGTATGGATCACAATCGAGTTCATCCACCACATTCTAACCCCGGTTCTCCCTTTTCTCCTGATCCTGCTGCTCAATGTTTTCCCCATCAGATACATTTTAGTGGCCAGCAGAGCCCGCAAGAGATTCGAGGCTCACATGAATGGGAACGTTCAGACTGATGCAGAAATGAGAAACCGAAAAACAACCAGCATTTTACTGTTTGTGATCTCGGCTAATTTCGTTCTTTCATGGTCAACGTTAATGGTGTTTACTATATGGCACAGGTTGTGGTTTATTGTAGATACCTTATGTAGCTACACGGTTTTGTGCAGGAATTGGGTTTCACGATGCAGCTCCTCAGTTGCTGTACTAACACGGCGATTTATGCCGTGACCCAGACTAAGTTCAGACAGCAGCTGAAGAATGTGCTGAAATATCTCTTTACCAAAATTCATCAATCAATCAAATTCAACCACTAAACAATCCATCCGGGATTTTCTCATTTCATTTCAGTGTTTCAGCATCGTAACAGACTGACGTTAGTGCTGGTTTGACAACCACATCCACCTAGGGTTACAGGGACACATTTCAATGTTTCTCACAACTCAGGGACCACTGACAAAAGGACCCATCCCACTGACTGCACCTACCACTTCAGTTTGTCAACAATAAAAATCTGCATTAAAACGTGCTGAGTAACAGAATTAATTTCATCGTTGCTTGACTTTGTGTTGAAGAAGCTGACCTGGAGGGAGACACACTCAGCCCCTACACCTGGTATTCAGGGAAAGAAAGGGGATCAGGCGTAACCTCAGGAGTTGGGTTAACTTAATCTGGATTAGGATGGGAAAAGCACAGCAGTTCAGGCAGCATCCGAGGAGCAGGAAAATCGAGGTTTCAGCCAAATGCCCTTAATCAGGAATAAAGGCAGAGTGCCTGAAAGGTGGAGAGATAAATGAGAGGAGGGTGTGGGTGGGGAGAAAGTTTAAGTTAATCTGGCCTAGCTCTTATCTTTGGGTGCTCCATACTGACCTGGTTTTCGGCAGAATTCATTTATCTATCCTGTTCCACACATCATCACTCAATCGCATCATTCTCTTTCTCTCTCGCTCATTCAGTCCCCCTCTTACCCCTTGCCCCCACTCGTGGACTCACCCCTCTTCCTACTCATTTCTCTCCCTCTCCCTCTCTGCACATTCTCTGTTTCTAATCCCCTTTCCCTTTTTATCGATCTCTTCCATCTCTCTCCCACTCCGGGACTGTCCACCCATCTCCACTTCACTCTCTCTCAATCCCTTTCTCTCTCGCTCTCCTGCTGTTTCTGCCTTCCTCCTGCGTTTCTATCTCTCCCCATTTTCTCACTCCTCCCAAATTCCACATCTCTCTAAACTCTGCCCACACCCTCCAGCATCCCAACCATCTCCCGTGTCTGTGTGAGAGGACGAAGCAAGAACGAGCAAGAGAGTGTGTGTCAGATCGAAAGGGAGGGAGACAGATTCAGTCAGAGGGACATTGAGAGAAGGAAAGAGGGAGAGAGAGGGGGGGAAGTCTGACAGCTGGAGAGAGAGAGAGAGAGACTGAAAGAGATGAGGACAGAGAGCGAGAGAGCCAGACAAAGGGAGAGGGTGAGAGATAATCAGACAAATGGGGTTAGAGGGAGAGAGTCAAACGGAGGAAAAGAGAGGGAAAGTTTAAGACAGAGACAGAGGGAGGGAGGGAAATAGACGAGGAGAGGATTAGACAGAGGGAAGGGTTGATTGGAGAAGGCAGAGTGTCAGGCAGAGGGAGGAGGACGGAGAGAAGTATGTAGGGAGAGATTCGGACAGAAAAATAGGGAATGAGGCAACGAGAAAGTGAAATAAGGAGGGAAAGGCAGAGAGAATTGAAGGGGCTGAAGGAGCGAGAGAGAGCGTTAATAGGCGTGATAGAGAGAGTCAGTGCGAGGGAAGGAGGGAGTTTGTGTGAGACAGCGATGAACCAGAGACAGTGAGGGGAATGAATGAGGGAGGGAGACACTTCGAGTAAGATTCAGAAATGGCGAAGGAAGGAGCGAGACAGAGAGTCAGACAGAGGGAGAGGGAGGGAAGTACTGAAGGAGAGATAGAGAGAACCAGGAAGAGGGAGCAAGAGAGAGTGAGAATGACCGACAGTGGGAGATATTGAATGAGATGGATCGAGAGATAGACAGACCGAGTGAGCATCAGGAAGGGAGCGAAAGAGAGACACCGGCAGTGAGAAGGAGAAAACGAACGACCGAGATAGAAGGAAGGAGAGAGAGACAGACAGACAGCGGAAGGTATAGAGAAAATAATACTGAGCGAGAATTAGAAAACGAGAGTTAGACGACAGAATGTCAGACAAAAGGAAGGGGAGTGATGGACCAAGGCAGACATTTAGACAGAGGAAGAAGGACAATGGGAGGGAGAGAGAGGCAATCAGAGGGCAAGAGAGGGAATGAAGGAGTACAAGAGAAAAAGTGAGACAGAGGGGAAGAAACAGGTGGAAAGAGTGGCTACGAGAATGGGGTAGAGATAGTTTGGGAGAGTTTGCGGGAGAGAAGGAGACAGGTCGAACACGGTGCCTCTGTGGTTAACCCTGCAACCTCACAGTGCAAGGGACTTGGGTTTTACTCCAGCGGCGGGCATCGTCTGTGTGGAGATTGCACATTAGATTAGATTACTGACAGTATGCAAACAGACCCTTCGTCCCAACAAATCCACACCGTCCGTCTGAAGAGCAACCCACCCAGACCCATTCCCCTACATTTACCTATTCACCCAACACTATGGGCAATTTAGCATTGCCAATTCACCTAACATGCACCTTTTTTGGACTGTGGGAAGAAACAGAAGCACCTGGAGGAAAGCCAAACAGACACGGGGAGAATGTGCAATATCCACACAGTCAGTTGCCTGTGGCGGGAACTGAACCCGGGTCTCTGGCACAGTGAGGCAGCAGTGCTAACCACTGTGCCACTGTGCCACCGTGCCGCCCACATTCTCCCTGTGTCTGCATGGGATTCGGCCAAGTGTACCCATTTCCTCACACAGTCCAAATTTGTGCAGGTTTGGTGATTGAGCCATACTAAATTGCACATAGCGTTCAGTGACGTGTTGGGTAGTGGTAAGTGTAGAGAAATAAGGTAGTGGAATGGGTATGGACGGGTTAGTCTTCTCAGAGTCGGTGTGGCATAATGGCTAGTTTCCACACTGCAGAGTTTCTGTGTTGGAGGAAGAGACAGACAGGGTCAGGGATGAAGGGAGAGACTGGGAGTGAGAAGGAAAGAGAGACGTAAGGATTTCGAGTGGGAAGGGATGGGAACAGAGAGAGGGAAGGGCGGGAAGAGGGAGAGATTGGAAAGAGAGAGGTGGAGCAGAGTGGGAAGGGGAAGGGGAAGGGGTAGAGAGAGTGAGGAATATGGACAGGGAGAGGGAAAGGAGGGAGGAGCGAGAGTTGTGAGTTGTGGAGAGAGTGGGATGGGAGGGAGAGAGAAAAAGAGATGCAAGTGAGGAGAAGAGTGAGAGAGGAGGTAAGAGAGAGAATGGACAGGGAGAGGGATTCAAGAGAAAGTGGCAATTAAGGGGAGAGAAAGAGACAGTGGAAAAGAGGGAGAGAGGGAGTGTGAAGGAGGGGTGGGAGTGAGCGAGAGCATGATCGGAGTGGTGAGGCAGAGCGTTAAAGGGAGTGGGTACAAAGACAGTGGGAAGGTACGGGTACAGAGAGAGTGTCATGGTTCTGTTCGCCGAGCTGGGAATTTACGTTGCAGTCGTTTTGTCCCCTGTCCAGGTGACATCCTCAGTGCCTCCTGTGAAGCGCTTCTGTGATGTTTCCTCCGCCATTTATAGTGGTTTGTCTTTGCCGCTTCCAGTTGTCAGTTCCAGCTGTCCGTTGCAGTGGTCGGTATGTTGCATATACACCACAGCAACCACTTTACCCTCAGGCACCTGTTTGGTCAGCTTCTCAAATAACTCAGAAAGATTTATCTCTTACCTTTTCTTTCCAACACTTTACCCACAACCACAGTCAGGCTCACTGGTATATAATTTCCAGGGTTGTCTGTACTTCCCTTCTTGATAAGGGAACAATATTTGCTATGCTCCAGTCTTCTGGCACAATTCCATTTGACAATGACGACAGAAAAATGAAACTAATGGCTCTGCAGTCTCCTCCGTGACTTCCCAGAGCATCGTCGGATAAATCACATCTTGCCAAAAGGATTTATATTTTTTCAAACTTTTACGAATTGATAAGGCCTCCTCCTTTTGAACGGCAATCCTACCTAGTCTAGTCGCTTGTATCTCAGTATTCTGCTCAACAACATTGCCTTTTTCCAGTGTGAAGCCTGAGGGTTTTCCTTCACCCTATTCGGCAATGACTTCTCGTATCACTCCTGGCTCTTCTTAACTCTCTCGTTAGGTCTCTCTCGGCTCTCTTCTAACTCTCAAGTGCCCTAACTGAGCGTTAACGTTCATCCTAACATAATCCTTCTTCTTCCACTTGACAAGAGCTTCAACTTATTTAGTAAACCACGGCTCCCTGGGTTTACAATTTCGTCCCTGGATCACAGGTGCATAACTGTTCAGGACATGGAGTAACTGCACATCGAATATGCTTCACATTTCAATTATGCACATCCTATGCAGTTTCCTTCCCCATCCAATGCACCCTAAATCTTGTATCATCATTGCGTTTCCCCCAACAAAAACTCTTCACCTGCGTGATATACACATGCCTTTCCATCGCTAAAGTAAACACAACTGAATTGTAGTCACTATCACCAAAGTCCTCACCTGCCTTCAAATCTATCACTTCTCCGGGTTCATTACTCAGTACCAAATCCAATGTGAGCTCGCCCTTTGTTGGCCTGTCTACTTGTTACATATTGTGTCAGGATAGTCTCCTGCACACATTAAACAAAAAAGTGACCCGCCTGAGGTACTTTGCCTATCATATTCCCAGTCAATATTTTGAGAGTTAAATTTTCTCATACGAACTACACTGTCCCTCTCGCTCCTATCGAGAATGCCCTTTGCTATCCTTTCGAGAGAAAGTGAGGTCTGCAGATGCTGGAGATCAGAGCTGAAAATGTGTTGCTGGAAAAGCGCAGCAGGTCAGGCAGCATCCAGGGAACAGGAGAGTCGACGTTTCTGGCATAAGCCCTTCTTCATTACGGTTACACTTCTGTAAGTACTGACAATCTCTCTGGTACACCAATGTAAATACAACCATACTTTCTGGGACCCTGTAAATATCGAAAGAATCCCCTGGAACTCTGATTAAATACCAACACACTCACTGGGACTCCTCGTGGAAATAGCGACATACTTTCCAAAACCACTCTGTAAATACAGTCCCCGGTGCCCCAATGGAAAGACCTACACAGCCCCGGAATCCCAGGGCACATCTTGATCGCCAGAGACTTATTCCCTGGGCAGAAATTGTTCACACGAGGGGCCACAGTTTTAAGCTGTTTGGCGGAAAGGATAGAGGGGATGTCCGAGGCGGGTTCTTTATGCAGAGTTGTGAGAGCATGGAATGCATTGCCAGCAGCAGTTGCAGAAGCGAGGTCATTGGGGATATTTAAGAGACTGCTGGACATGCATATGGTCACAGAAATGTGAGGGTTCGCATATTATGTTTACCTTACATGATGATCAATGGTCGGCACAACATCGTGGGCTGAAGGGCCTGTTCTGTGCTGTACTGTTCGATGTTCTACATTCTATCTCCTGAAAGAACAAACACATTCCCCAGGGACAACCCTTTAAATACTGACAGTCTCCTTGGGACCCTACCGTAATAACTGACACAATCCACGTGACCATCCTGTAAATGTGGACATACTGCTGAGGACCTTCCTGAAAATACCAACACACTCACCGGAAACCTCATTTTAATCATGGCACACAATCCAGGGCCCATCTGTAAATACTGACACACTCGACGGATTCCCCTGTAAATACCGCACACTCAATCAGAACCCTAGGTAAATACCAACATTAACCCCAGGACACTCCCTGCAACACTGACACACTCCCCAGAACACCAGTGTAAATACACACACTGTCCCAGTGCACATTCACTGTAAATACTAACACACTCCCTGGGAACCACCGTACGTACAACCACAGTCAACTGGACCAGTCCCCCGTAAACTCTGACACACAATCTATTACTCCGCCATAAATACACGGGGACCACTCGTGTACATACGACACACTCCCCAGATTCTGCTTACCGTACCGATGCACCACAGAGCCCCCCCCCCCCGTAAATATCGACGGTCTTCCCGTGAACAGCCCTTGTAAAAAGCGACCCACTCCACGGGACACCATTGTCAATACAGAATGTCTCCCAGGACACCCCTGTAAATATCCACACAGTGCCCGAGATCCCCTTGTAAATACCAACGCACTTCACGGGACCCCTGTTAATGCTGACAGCCTCCAGGGGCACACCCCCTGGAAATATCAAAACATTCCGAGCCAACTCCCAGAAATGTTGCCATATTCCCCGGTATGCCCGGATAAAAACCAAAACGCTCGAAAGGATGCCCTTGTAAACACCGACACTCTCCCAGTACATACAACTGTAAATATTGACAAACTCCTCGGGAACCCTTTAGTTAATAACAATACACTCCAAAGGGTACATCTGTGAATACCATGACTCTCTCCATGAACACGGACGAGATAGTGAGGACTGCAGATGATGGAGATAAGAGCTGAAAAATGTGTTGCTGGAAGAGCGCAGCAGGTCAGGCAGCATCCAAAAAGCTTATGCCCGAAACATCAATTCTCCTGCTCCTTGGATGCTGCCTGACCTTCTGCACGTTCCGAGCAGCACATTTTTCAGCTCCTCTCTCCATGAACACCCCCTGTAAACAATGACACACATCCCAGGACCAACCTGTAAATACTGACACGCTGCCCGGAACCTCTGTGTAAATAATGACATACTCTCCAGGAATTCCCCATAAATACTCACCCACTCCCCAGGGCGTCCATGTACATCTCCCTGCGTCCACCTGAAAATACTGACACAATCCCAGGGATCCCCATATAAGTAACTGCAAATACTCCGAGACCCCCCGGAAATACTGACACACTCACTGGGACACCTCTGCAGGGACCGCCACACTCTCTGATACCCTCTATAAATATCGAAACAATCGTCAGGTCACCCTTGTACATACAAACACACTCTCCCTAAACCACTGTAACTGGTGACACACTCCCCCGGACATCGCCCCTCATCCCCCTGGACATACTGACACACTTCCCATGACCCTGCTCTAAATACCACACACTCCCAGCGACCCCCTCTGTAAAAACTGACATAATGCACAGGACCTCCTTCCCGTTAATATCGGCAGACTCCGCGGAACCCCCCTGTGAACACTGAAGCAGTCCCAGGTATACCGATGTAAATAACTATACTCTCCCGGTGACACCCTTGCAAAACCTAACACACTCTCTGGGCCACCTGTGTAAGTACCACCACACTCGCTGGGATTCCCCTAAAAATATCGAGTCCCATCTCTGTAAACACTGACACACTCCCCAGGAACCACACCCCGCCTTGGAAAAGCTGACGCACTCCCCAGGCTACCCATTGTAAATACTGAAACAATCCCTTGGAACACCCTGTAAATTCCAACACACTCTCCGGGATGATCCTGTAAATAACTGCACACTCCATGAACCCATGTCAAATACTGATATACTCCACAGGAGACCCGTGTGAGTACAATGACAATCCCCAGGGCCGACTCTGTAAATGCCCGCACTCTTACAAGGCATACTCCGCAAATACTGACACATAACCCATGAAACCCCTATAAATACTCACACCTCTGTAAGTACCACCCCACTCGTTTGGACACATGTAAATACGGAAACTTTCATCGGGATGCCCCATGTAAGTACCGACAGACTCCCCGTGACCCCCTCTGGAAATATTGGCACACACGCTGGGTCATCCCGTGTAAATGTTGAAACAATCTCCGGGAAAACCTGTAAATGCCAACATACTCTATGTGACTCCTTCCCTGCAAATACTGACACACTCCCCGGAAACCCCTCTGTATACACCAACACACTTCCCTGGACCCCCTGTAAATACCAACACACTCACTGTCACCATCCAATAGATACCAACACACTCCCTGGCAACCTCACCACCTCCCTTTAAATATTGTCCCCGGGACACACTGCAAATACTGACATGATGCCCGATATCCAACGTAAATACTGACACATTCCCTCGGAACCCGCCTGTAAATACTGACCTACTCCCCAGGACAACCATTATAAATACGGACTCAACCCCGGGATCGTACCCCTGTAAATACTGACCAACTCCCTGGGGCCCCCTTGAAAATACCTACACACTCCCAGTGACCCCCTATTACTAGTGAAACACTGTTCGGATCACACCTTTAAATACCACCACACTGTCAGGGACACCCATCCCGTAAAACCAACACTCTCCCAGGCCACACCGCTGTCAATACCAATACACTACCTATGAAGCCTCTGTAAATACCAAAATAGTCCCCGGAACCCCCGTAAATACTGACACAATGCCCGGAACCCATCCCCTTAAATACTGACACTCTGCCCGAGAGCCACCTGCTAATACTGACACGCTCTCTGGAACCCCCTTGCAATTACCGACACACTCCCTGCAACCTCCCTGCAAATAGCGACGCATTCCTTGGGAACCCCATTGTAAATAGCGACACTCTCCCCAGGATCCCTCAACCTGTAAATACCGATACTCTCTCCACGACACCCTGTATTTGGTGACTCGCTCCCCAAGAGGCTCCTGTAAATACCAACACATTCCCTGGGACCCCTTTGCAAATACAAGCACTCTCCCCTGATGGCCTGTCAATAACTGCACACGCTCACAGACCCCCTTGTAAATACTAACACACTCCCTGTAACAACCCCTTTAAAACCAACACTCTCCCCGGCACACCTGTAAATAATAAGACACTTCCCGGAACCCTGCTTTAAACCTGGAAGCATCCCACGGGAATCATTTTTAAATATGCACTCAATCCCTCGGACAAACCATGCAAATACCAGACGCTGCCCAGGACCCACCATAAGTACTGACGCACATCTTGGGACACCACTGTTAATATCAACACACACCTGTGGATCTCGCATAAATACCATCACACTCCCTTGACCCCACTGTAAACATTTTCACTCTGCCCGGGACCCCATGGTAAATACCAACACAATGCCCAGGGTCCCTATGTCAACATTGACACAATCCCTGGCTCCACCCCATTAAATGATGACACTTCCATTGGGTTCCCGCGTAACTTCCAACACACACCCAGGACTGATCCTGTAAATACTGACACTCTCCCTGGAAATCCCGGGTAAATGCAGAAACAAACCCCGTGACCCCCTATAAATACCAACACACAGCCGTGGACCCCACTATAAACACCGGCACACTTCACACGGCCACCCCATAAATACTGGCACACTTTCCACGACAGACATGCAAATACTGACACATTCCATGCGAATTCATTAAATACTGACATTCTCACTGGGTTCCCCCTGCAAATATTTTCATGCTCTCTGGGACCCACCTGTAAATAGCGACACACTGGCCAGGAACCGATTATACATACCGACACACTCAACAGGATCCGATTTTAATATTTTCTCACTCCATGGGACCACACGAAAATATTGACACAATCACCAGGACCCTTATAAATACTGACACACTCCCCGGACTCCCTGCAAATACTGTCACACCCATCAGGTCCCCCTGTAAAAGGTGACATACATCGCCAGGATCTCCTGTAACTACTGGCACACTGCTCAGAATGTACCCTTATAACATTGGCACAGTCCGCAGGACAACCTGTAAATAAAGACACATTCCTTTGTACCCCCCCCCGCCCCGCCCCCCTGAAAATACTGCTACACTCACTGTGACTCCACTGAAAATACTGATAAACTCCCCGGGACACCTCTGTAAATACCAAAACATTCCCTGGAAAACCCACCAAATTTTCACATTTTCCCCGGGACCCTTGTGAATATACGAACACACTCTTCGAGACACCCCCATAATTACTCGCATTCTTCCTGTGACCTCGCTGTAAATGCAGACAGACTCTGGGACCCCCATCCTGGAACCTCACTGTAAATACAAACACATTTCCTGGGATCCCCTGTAAATGTCAACACCCTCCCCAAGGACATCCCTTTTAAATACTGACACACTTCGCTGGACCTCCTCTGTTAATGCTGACACACTGTCTGGGACTCTCCTGCAAATATCGCTCACTGGGATACCCCTATGAATACTGACACACTCCCCTATACACCACTGTAACTACTAGCACATCCCCCGTGGCCCCCTTGTAAAATCTGACACACTTCCCCCGACTCATTGTAAATAAATGCACACTCCCCTTGACCACACGGTAAACACTGACACATTCCCTGGGAACCCCCTTTAACTACTGAAGCACTTGCTGGGACTTCCCTGTAAATCTCGGCACACCTACCAGGACGCCCCCATAAATAATAGCACACTGACCTCGACACCCATAAATACTGACACACTCTCTGGGCCCCACTGCAAATATCAACATAAACAGGGAACACCCTATAAATACCAACACACTGTCCAGGAATACCAACACAATACCTGGGAACCTTCCTCTAAGTAATGACATACTTTCTGGGACACCCCCTGCAAATACTGCCAACCTCCCACGTCCCCCTGTAAACACTGACACTTTCTCTGGTATGACACTGCAAATGCTGACACAATCCCTGTCTCCCCTCTGTAAATACCGACAGACGTCCCAGAACACCGCTGCAAGTACGAACACACTCCTCAGGACATGCTGTAAATATAGACACACTCCCCAGGACCTGCATTTAAGTACCGGCATACTCCCTGGGACCACCCTTGTAAATATTGCCACATTCTCTGGCAACTACCTGCAAGAACTGACACATACCGTTGACAACTCTGTAAATGTGTAAGTACTGACACATTTCCGCCTATGAATACCGTCACACTCCCCAGAACAACGCTGCAAATATGAACACTCTCCTCAGGACACGCTGTAAATACCGACGCACTCCTCAGGACCTGCATTTAAATACCACCACACTCCCTGGTACCACTCTTGTAAATTTTGCCACATTCTCTGGCAACTAACAGTAAGAACCGATACACACTGGTGACAACTCTGTAGATATGGTCACACACAGCGAGACCGCCCCCACTCACCCCCAGTCACGACTGACGCATTTTCTGGGATTCCGTTTGTGAATACCGACGCACGCCCCTGGACCCCACTGAAAATAGTGACACACTCCCCGAAAACCACCTGTAAATATCAACACACTCGGTGGAAACCCCCGTAAATCTGGACAAACTCCCCAGGACCCACACATAACAGTTTTAACATCCCCAGGACCATCCGGTAAATACAGACACAATCCTCAAATACAGTCACATTCGACGGGATGAGCCGGTAAACACTTACACACTCCCAAGAGCCCTCTGCAAACACTGACACACCCCTGGTTAACAGCCGTGTAAATACCGTCTAACTCTCCAGAACACCCCTGTTAATAATGATACACTCTGTGGACACCTGCGTAAATACCGACACAATCCCGTGACCCCTTGGTAAATACCGACACACTCCCCAGGAAGCCCCTATAATTATGGGCACAATTCCCGGGAACCCGATGTAAATACTGACAAAATCCTAGGGAACACCTATGTAAATGGACAAATACTCCACGGGCCCTCACTGTCAATAACAACACTCATAACGATTCCCCTGTAATCATCAACTGACTTCCCAAGATCCCTTTTGTAACAACCGATACAACCCTCATGCAAACTTCCTGTTAAATGCTGACATACTCCCCGCGATGACCTGTAATCAATGACATAGAACATAGAACATAGAAGAATACAGCGCAGTACAGGCCCTTTGGCCCTCGATGTTGCGCCGATCCAAGCCCACCTAACCTATACTAACCCACTATCCTCCATATACCTATCCAATGCCCGCTTAAATGCCCATAAAGAGGGAGAGTCCACCACTGCTGCTGGCAGGGCATTCCATGAACTTACGACTCGCTGAGTGAAGAACCTACCCCTAACTTCAGTCCTATATCTACCCCCCCTTAATTTAAAGCTATGCCCCCTTGTAATACCCGACTCCATACGCGGGAAAAGGTTCACACTGTCAACCCTATCTAACCCCCTAATCATCTTGTACACCTCAATCAAGTCACCCCTAAACCTTCTTTTCTCTAATGAAAACAGCCCCAAGTGTCTCAGTCTATCCTCATACGATCTTCCTTCCATACCAGGCAACATCCTGGTAAACCTCCTCTGCACCCGTTCCAGTGCCTCCACATCCTTCCTATAGTATGGCGACCAAAACTGCACACAATATTCCAGATGCGGCCGCACCAGAGTTTTATACAACTGCATCATGACCTCAGGACTCCGGAACTCAATTCCTCTACCAATAAAAGCCAGTACGCCATATGCCTTCCTCACCGCACTATTTACCTGGGTGGCAACTTTCAGAGATCTGTGTACATGGACACCAAGATCCCTCTGCTCATCCACACTACCAAGTATCCGACCATTAGCCCAGTACCCCATCTTTTTGTTATTCTTCCCAAAGTGAATCACCTCACATTTAGCTACATTGAATTCCATTTGCCACCTTTCTGCCCAGCTCTGCAGCTTCTCTATATCCTGCTGTAACCTGCCACATCCTTCCTCACTGTCAACAACTCCTCCGACTTTCGTATCATCCGCAAACTTGCTCACCCAACCTTCTAACCCCTCTTCCAGGTCATTTATAAAAATGACAAACAGCAATGGTCCCAAAACAGATCTTTGCGGAACACCGCTAGTGACGGCACTCCATGAAGAAACTTTGCCATCAACTACTACCCTCTGTCTTCTTCCATCCAGCCATATCCTAATCCAAACCTCCAACTCACCCTCAATGCCATATCTCCGTATTTTCTGCAGTAGCCTACCATGGGGAACCTTATCAAACGCCTTACTAAAATCCATATATACCACATCTACCGCTTTCCCCTCATCAACCTCCTTCGTCACCTTTTCAAAGAATTCAATAAGGTTTGTGAGGCACGACCTGCCCTTCACAAAACCATGCTGACTATCCTTGATCACATTATTCCTATCCAGATGTGCATAAATCCTATCCCTTACAATTCTCTCTAAGACTTTGCCCACAACAGAAGTGAGACTCACCGGCCTATAGTTACTAGGGTTATCCCTACTCCCCTTTTTGAACAAGGGAACCACATTTGCTATCCTCCAGTCTTCTGGCACTACTCCTGTAGACAAAGAGGACATAAAAATCAAGGCCAATGGCTCTGCAATCTCCTCCCTTGCTTCCCAGAGAATCCTAGGATAAATGCCATCAGGCCCAGGGGACTTATCTATTTTGACCTTTTCCAGGATTTCCAACACCTCTTCTCTACATACCTCAAAGCCATCCATTCTACTTATTTGTGACTCAGTATTCACATCGACGACAATGCCCTGTTCCTGAGTAAATACTGAAGAAAAGTATTCATTCAGTGTCTCCCCAATCTCTTCCGCCTCCACACGCAACTTCCCACTACTATCCTTGACTGGACCTATTCCTACCCTAGTCATTCTTTTATTCCTAACATACCTATAGAAAGCCTTAGGGTTTTCCCTAATCCTACCGACTAAGGACCTTTCATGTCCCCTCCTTGCTGCTCTTAACTCTCTCTTCAGGTCCTTCCTGGCTACCCTATAACTCTCAATCGCCCCAATTGAACCTTCACGTCTCATCTTGAGATAGGCCGCCCTCTTCCATTTAACAAGGGATTCCAATTCCTTATTAAATCACGGCTCCCTCGCACGACCCTTTCCTCCCTGCCTGACAGGTACATAATTATCAAGGACACTCAATAGTTGCTCCTTGAACAAGCTCCACATATCATTTACACT
The DNA here is from genome assembly GCF_037043375.1 of Chiloscyllium plagiosum. NCBI lineage: Eukaryota > Metazoa > Chordata > Chondrichthyes > Orectolobiformes > Hemiscylliidae > Chiloscyllium > Chiloscyllium plagiosum. The sequence continues at coordinate 100,516,128 of NW_028270180.1, forward strand.
CTTGCCTTGGAGTCTACTTTTCCAGGCCACACATCCTAAGTCATGCCTCACCGCATCATAATTTCCCTGACCCCAGCTATAACTCTTGCCCTGTAGTACACACTTATCCCTCTCCATCACGAGAGTAAAAATCACCGAATTATGGTCACTATCCCAAAAGTGCTCACCTACCTCTAATTCTAACACCTGGCCTGGTTCGTTACCCAGAACCAAATCCAGTATGGCCTCACCTCTTGTTGGCCTGTCTACATATTGTGTCAGGAAACTCTCCTGCACACATTGAACAAACACTGACCCATCTAACGAACTTGAGCTATAGCCTTCCCAATCAATATCAGGAAAGTTAAAGTCCCCCATAACCACCACCCTATTACTGTCACTCATCTCCTGAATCACCTTCCCTATCCTTTCTTCTACGTTTCTAGGACTATTGGGAGGCCTGTAAAAGACTCCTAACAGGGTGACCTCACCTTTCCTATTCCGAACCTCAGCCCAAACTACCTCAGATGGCAAGTCCTCATCCATCGTCCTTTCCACCACTGTAATACTATCTTTGACAAGCAATGCCACACCTCCCCCTCTTTTACCCCCACCTCTGACCCTACTAAAACTTTTAAATCCTGGAACCTGCAACAGCCAATCCTGTCCCTGTTCTAGCCATGTCTCCGTAATAGCCACAACATCGAAGTCCCAGGTACCAACCCACGCTGCAAGTTCACCTACCTTATTTCGTATACTTCTTGCATTGAAGTATACACACTTCAAGCCACTTTCCTGTTTACAGACACCCTCCTTGGAAATTGATGCCATGTTCCTAACCTCCCTACACTCCTGGCCCTGCACCCTGAAGCTACAATCTGGGTTCCCATGCCCCTGCAGAGTTAGTTTAAACACCCCCCAAGAGCACATGCAAACCTCCCCCCAAGGATACTGGTGCCCCTCAGGTTCAGGTGTAGACAATCCTGTTTATAGAGGTCCCACCGTCCCCAGAAAGAACCCCAGTTATCCAAAAACCGGAATCCCTCCCTCCTGCACCATCCCTGTAGCCACGCATTTAAGTGTTCTCTTTCCCTATTCCTCGAATCTCTATCACGTGGCACGGGTAACAAACCAGAGACAACAACTCTGTTCGTTCTAACTCTGAGCTTCCAACCTAGCTCCCTGAAAGCCTGTCTAACATCCTCGGCACTCCTCCTACCTATGTCGTTGGTGCCAATATGGACAACGACTTCGGGCTGCTCCCCCTCCCCCTCCAGGACCCGGAAAACACGATCAGAGACATCACGTACCCTTGCACCTGGGAGGCAACATACCAATCGTGAGTCTCTCTCGTTCCCACAAAACCGCCTATCTGTGCCCCGAACTATCGAGTCCCCAATTACTACTGCTCTGCTCTTCTTCACCCTTCCCTTCTGAGTAACGGGGACAGGCTCCGTGCCAGAGACCTGAGCCCCGTTACTTACCCCTGGTAAGTCATCCCCCCCACAAGTATCCAAAACGGTATACTTGTTCTTGAGGGGAATGGCCGCAGGGGGTCCCTGCACTGGCTGCTTCCTCCCAGTCCCCCTCACTGTCACCCATCTATCTGCCATCTTTGGACATACTCTCAAGAATTCCCCTGCAAAGACGGAGGCATTCCCCACGATGCCCATTGTAAATACCAACATACTCCCTGGTACAGCCCTCTCAATATTGAATAGGTAAAAACAAGGACTGCAGATGCTGGAAACCAGAGTCTAGAATAGAGTGGTGCTGGAAACGCACAGCAGGTCAGGCAGCATTCGAGGAGCATGAAAATTGACGTTTCGGAGAAAAGGACTTCATCAGCCTCCCCTCTCAGTGTTGACACTGTCCCCAGGATTCCCCTGTAAATATTGATGCACTTGCAATGACCCCATTGTAAATACGGAGAAACACATCATGACACCCCTGTAAATACTAACACACACGCTGGGAACCCACTGTAAATACTGACACACTCACAGGAACACCCCTGTAAATACCAACACTGTTCCTGGGAGACCAATTGTAAATCCCGCAACACACACCAGACCCTCACTGTAAATGCTGACTCATTCCCCGGGACCCCCCACTAACACGCACCCTTAGGCTCTGCTTTAAACATTGACACAGTCCTGGGGAGACACTTCAAATATTGACACACAGTCCCGGACACCGCTATAAATGCTAACACTGCCCGGGACCCATGCTGTAAATACGGACACATGTCCCAGGACCAATCTCTAAATTCTGACTCAGTGTCCGGGACTTCCCTGTAAAAACTGTCACACTCCCTGGGAGACCCCTGTATACAGACACATTACCCGGGAGACTCCTCTAAACACCAACACACTCCAGGGGAACACGCCTGTAAATACCAACACACTACCCCAGCGCCCATTGTAAATACCGACACACTCCCTGGGGCTCCCGTGTAAACAACAACAACCTCCCCGGGACCACCACTGTAAATACCGATACACTCCCCAGGCACGCCCCTAGTTCATACCAACACACATACCAGGCACACCTCCTCTAAATACAGGCACACTCCCCGCAATCACCCTGCAAACACCGACCACTCCTCAGGATCCCCTTTCAATAGCCACACACAAACCAGGACAGCTCTTTAAATGACGACACACCACCCAGGACCCTCCTGTAAGTATTGATACACTCCGAGGGACCCCCTCTAAATTCTGACACACTCACTGGGCACCATGGCAAACACAGACTCAGTCCCCAGTTTTCCTGTAAATACAGAACTGCTCTTCGGGAATCTCTGGAATTACTGATACATTCCTGGGAAACATGCCTGTAAATATCGGCAAACTCCCTGGGAATCCCTCTGAAAATACTGATACACTCCTCGGGACCATCCTTATAAATTCTAACACGCTCGCTGGTTCCCCCCTGTAAATACTAACACAATCCCTGCTACCCCAGTGTAAACACTAACACAATACCTTCCCCCCCAACCAACCCCTAAAAAATGTCAACACACTTCCCGAGAATCCTTCTCAAAATACAGAGACACTCCTCAGGACTATAATTTCCGATATAGTCCCCGGATTCCCCAGTGTAACTACCAACACTCTCCCCAGGACACTCCTGTAAATACCAACATACTGCCCAGGACCCCACTGTAAGTGTCAAAACAGTCCTCAATCACCCCCTTAGAAATGCAGTCTCACTCCACAGGCACTACCCCTGTAAATACTGACAGACTGCCCAGAACACTCTCTGTAAGTACCAGCATCCTCCCTTGGACCCTACTGTAAACACTGACACACTCTCCAGGACATCGCTGAAACACTATCCGAGGCACGCCTGTAAGTATGGAAATACTCTCCAGGACATGCCGGCAAATATTGACACACCTCCTGGGACCCCACTGTAAATAATGACACACTCACTAGAAACACCCTATAAATGCCAATACAGTCCCTATGACCTACCTGTATATATCGATGATCTCCCTGTGATCCACCTGTAGATACTGACATACTACCCGGTACGCTACCTGTAACTCCCAGGGATCCTATTTAGATATCTATAGACACCCGGGTCACCCCCTAAACACCCTGGACCCCAAATTACAAAACACTCACCAGAAAACCCCTGTATATCCAGACACACTCCACAGGACTCCCCAGCATAATGACATCCTCCCTGGGACACCCCCTCTTAATACCGACACACACCAGGACCCCCTTATAAATACTGACACACTCCTCAGGACCCCCTGTAAACACTGACCCACTCCCTGGATTCTCCCTGTAAATACTGACACACGTCCTTGGCACCATCTGTAAGTACCGACACAGTGCCGACGACCCCATTGTAAATACCAACACACTTCTTAGGAAACCCCTGTCAATAGCAACACACTCCCCTATACATTTCCTTTAAATAATGACACATGTCCCAGGATCGACTTGTAACTGCCGACACATTACCCAGGACACCCCTGTAAATAATGCCACACTCCATGGGAATCCCTTGTAAATCTGGAGACACTCCTCAGGACGCTCTGTCAATGACGACACACACCCCAGGACGAGCCTTTAAATACCAGCACACTCACTGGCACTTTTGTATGAACACTCACCAGAAAACCCCTGTATATCCAGACACACTCCACAGGACTCCCCAGCAAATACTGACATCCTCCCTGGGACACCTCCTGTCAATATTGACACACACCAGGACCCCCTTATAAATACTGACACACTCTCCGGCACTGCCCTATTGATACCCACATACTCCCCAAGATCCCTGTGTAAATATCGATACACTATCTATGACGCCCTCCTCCAATAAATACTGACACATGCGCCAGGATACACCTGTAAATATTGACAGTCTCCGTGGGCCCCCATGCTCACCCGTGTAAATATTAAGTCACACCCCGGGCACATCCATGTAAATACCAACACTCTGGTCAAGGTCCCCCTGTAAATATTAACACACGGCCCAGGATCCACCTGTAAATACCAAATACTCCCCAGGAAATCACTATAAATACCGACACGCTTCCTGGGACGCCCTCTCTAAAAACGGACACACTCTCAGTGAATGCCAATAAATATCTACACACAGCCCTGGTCACTCCATTAAACATCAACACACTCCTTGGGACCTTCCCTGTTAATACTGACACACAAACCAGAACACCCTTGTAAATGCCGACACACTACCTGGGACCGCCCTGTAAATAATGACAGACTTCCAAAAAAAACCCCTATAAATCTTGACACACTCTTCAGCACCTTCTGGTAATAGCGACCCACAATCCAGGATAGGGATCCTGGCACAATCCTCTCGTCCGCCATGTAAATACGGACAGACCCCAGAGGACTTCCCTCCAAATACAAACATCCGTCGGTGGGACGCTTCCTGAAAATACTGACACCTCCCTAGGAAAGCTTGTAAATACCAATGCAGCCCCAGTGACCTCCTGTAAATACAGACACCCTCCACTGGATCCCCTCCATAAATATAGACACCCGCCACAAGCAGCCTCTTTAAAGACTGGCACATTCCCTGGGACCACCCTATAAATACCGACACACTCCCCAGGACTCTCATGTAAATAACGACATGCTCCTGAGGATAATCTTTACCAATGTTGACACTACTCAATACACCCCTGTAAATACCGACAAACCTCTCTGGACTCCTGTGGAAATACCAACACACTACCTATGAAACCCCTGCAAATATTGAAACCTACCCCGGAACACACCTATGAATACCAGCATACTCCGCGGGAACCAGACCACCCCCATGTAAATACTGAGACAGTCCTTGGCCACACCCGTGTATATACCCAAACTCTGGCTGGGCCCCCCTGTAAGTACTGATGTACTGCCCAGGACCCACCTGCAAACACCGGCACATTCCTCGGGACCCTTCATAACTATGTACACATTCCCTGGGACCCCACAGTAAATACTGACACATTCCCCAAGGACCCCCCTGTAAATACCAACACAGACCCCAGCAGATGCCTGCAAATATCGATTCATTTCACGGGAGCCTCTGGTAAATGCCGATGCACTCCTTGGGGCTTCCCCTGTAAATACTGACACACACGTCTCCCAATCTCTCAATCTCTTCTTACCCATCTCTTTTCCTCTGTCTCCTTACCCCCTCTCTGTCTCTCTATCGCTCTCTCTGCCACCTTTCGACTCTCTCTTGCTCTCCTCTCTCTCACTCTCTCTCGATCTTTACATCCCACTTTTTCTCTCACTCTGTCTCTCGCACCCTCCCTCCTTCTCTCTCACTATACTCCCGCCTGGCACTCTCTCCACCCTCTCTGACACCTCCATGTCTCTCTCACTATCCCGTTCCACACACTATCTCGACCCCTCTAAATCTCTGTCTACCTTCCACCACTCTCCCACTTCCACTCTCCCTGTCCTTCAAACTTCTCTCTCAGCCCCTCCCACTCTCTATTCTCTCTTCCCTCTGCCCACTCTCTCTCTCAAACCCCCTCCCACGATCTATCTCTCTAATACCCTCCCACTCTCTCGCTATCCTCCTCCCACCCTGAGTCTGTCTCTCTCTGTCCCCTCCCATTCTGTCTCTCTCCCTGACTCCCACTCTCCCTCCACTCCCAAATTCTCTGTCTCAACCTGCCTTCCACTCTCACAGAACGTGGTCCCACACCCTCTCTCTACGCCCACCTGATTTTTCTCCCCATCTCTCTGAACATCTCTACTCTCTCTGTCTGTACTCCCCCACTCTCTTCTCTCTACCTCCGACCACTGTGTCTTTCAACATCCCGCCCACTTTCTATCTCTCTTCCCCGTCACAATCTCTCTGTCTATCTCCCTCCCTCGCTATCTTCCTCCCATTCTGTCTCTCTCCCTCACCCACAGTCTCTTTCTCTCTCCCCTCTATCTCCCCCACTCCCACTTTCTCTCTATGTCCACCCACCTCCCGCGCTCTCTCTCTACTCTGCTCCCATCTCTCTCTCTTGCTATATCACCCTCTCTCTCCCACTCCCTCTACCCACCCACACTCTCTCCACCTAATCACTTCGTCTCACTCTGTCTCTCTCTCTGTCCTCTCTCTCTGTCTGTCTCTCACTCCACCCCATCCCAGTATCTGTCTCTCTCACTCACTCTCCCGCGCCCCTCTCCCTGTCAATCCATCTATCTGCCTCTCACTGTCTCTCTACCCTCTCACTCCCTCTCTCTGTCTGCCCCTCTGTCTGCTTCTCTCTCCACCCTCTTCCACTCTCTCCCTCTTGTCTCCACCTCTCTCCAGCCTCCAGCCTCATCCATCTACCTCGCTACATCCTTCCCTCTCTCTGTCTCTGTCTCTCTCTCTCCATCCTCGTCCCACCTTCTCTCTCTACACTATCCCACACATTCTCTCTAAACCCCTCCCGCAGTCTCTCTCCGGACTCCACCATTCTCTTTTTCTGTCTCTCCCTACCACCCTCCCACTCTCTCTCTACCCTTTTCTCACGCTCTCATTCTCTCCCCCACTCCCTTTCTGACTGTCTCTCTCTTTCCCGTGTCATTCTCTCAATCTACATACTCCCACGCTCCCTCTCTCTTCCCGCGCTCTCTCCATTTCTCTTCGCGCTCTCCATTTCTCTTCTCCCCCTCCCTATCTCTCTTTCTAATCATCTACCATTCTGTCTCTACCCTATTCCCACACTGTCTCTCAAAGTGCACCCATCCTGTGTCTCCCCACATTCTCTATCCCCCTCTCCCTCCCCTCTTTCTTCCTCTCTCACTCTCTCAACCCCTCTCTTCCCCTATTCCAACCTTTTGCTCGAACCGCCTCCCAATCTCTGTCGATCCCGCAAACTCCCACTTTCTCTGTCTCTCGCTCCTTGTGTGTGTGTCTTTCTCTACCTTCTCCCAATCTCTCGCTATCCACCTCTCACATTCTCTCTCTGCACACCCCTAGCACTCTCTCTCTGTCCACCCTTCCCATTCTCTCTCTATTTCAGCTCCTTCTTTATCTCTCTAAATCACTCCCACACTCTCTCTCTCTTTGCACCCACTTACCACCTCGTGCTCTCTCTCAGTCTTTCTCGACCACCCTTAAACTCTCTCTCCACTTCCGTTCCACTCTCTTTCTCTACCCCCTCTCACTCTCTCTACTCCACTCTCTCTCTCCAACAGTCTCCCTCTCGCACACATTCACTTTCTACCACACTCCCACTCTCTCAATCTCAACCCTTTCTCTCTGTCTAACTCGCTTGCTTTCTCTCTCTTCCCACTCTCTCTCTGTCTTTCTCACGATCACCTTCCCACTCTCGCCCTACCCTCATCGAACTCTCCCTGTTACTCTTCCACTCTCCCACTTTCACTCTCTCTCTCCCAGCCGCTCTCAAGACAGGGCGTGAGGAGGTAGGGGTAGAGCGAGGGATGAAGAACGAGAGAACGAGATGTAGGCGATTGAGTGGAGATGGGGCCAACAGGCTTGAGAGATCAATTCTGCTGAGACTATGTCGGAGTGGCGCACCCACAGGTGAAAACAACCCAGAGTGACTGAAACCCAACTCCTGAGCTCAGGCCCAGGGTCACTCCCCTTCCCTGAGGACCATGACTTGGGCCAGACTCTGTTTCTGTCCTGCTCATCTTCTTCAACACAGAGACAAACGACAAAATCGTTCACTCTGCTGCTCAACACTTTTTATTTAACATAATTTTTGATTACAAGTTAAACTGATAGTTACAGTGAATGGGATAGCGCTTTTTTAGACTGGCCCCAGAGTTTACAAAAATATTGAAAATTCTCCCTCGACACCCACCACCACCCCCATCACCACAACCACTACCTCGTGGGAAATGGTTGGACAAACGAACGCTATTGTAAGTCTGTTGCCATAGACCACGGTCCTTCACGTCTGAAACAGTGAATTGAAGTGAGAAAATCCCGGATGGATTGATTAATGAGTTAATTTGATTGATTGATGAACTTGGGTAAAAGGGTATTTCAGCACCTTCTTCAGCTGCTGCCTGAACTTAGTCTGGGTCACAGCAAAAATTGCGGTGTTTGTGCAGCAACTGAGGAGCTGCAGCATGAAGCCTAATTCCCGCACAAAGGGATCTAGATACACAGACCGATACCCAAAATCACGCATCCGGCTCCAAATAGAAAACACCATTAACGTTGACCATAACAGGACGAAATTGGCCGAGATCATAAACAGTAAAAGTATGGATTTGTTTCGATTTCTCATTTCTGTGTCAGACTGAGCGTCCCCATTGGGGTGAGTCCGGAGTCTCCTGCGGGCTCTGCTGGTCACTAAAATGTGTCTGATGGTGAGAACATTGAGAAGCAGGATCAGGAGAAATGGGACACACGGGGTTAGAATGTGGTGGAGGAACTCGATTGTGACCCAGACCCAGGAAAACATAACAGCGAATAGTGTATTACAAAACCAGACGGTGCTCCCCAGCCGATAATGAGCTGAGAACATAAAATACCAGAAAATGTTCTTTAAACAGCTCAGCACAGTCACTGCTCCCAGAACCACAGCCGCCGTTTGCTCACTGCAATATTTACTTTTCAGCTTTTGGCAACAAATTGCCACAAACCGATCAAAGGTGAAAGTGACGGTGAACCATACAGAACAATCAGTGGCTGCATAAAGCAGGACGGCGTGGATATTACACAAGGGGATGTCCCTCAGGAAATAAAACTGTTCCTGATAAACAATGGGAATTTGTCTCAGTATAAGGTCGAGGATAATGACCAGTCGATCCGCCACTGCCATGGCCCCCAGGTAACGTCTGACACATGGAGATAATCCACAATCTTTACAAAGCAGAACGTAGATCGTCACTACGTTAACTGTGAGGAATGAAAACAAACGCATTATCCATCAGCCAGGATGCAAAGTGATCAGTCTGATGGAGGATGCAGTCGGATTTTCAAATCTGTCACTGCATTCGGAGATTTATTAAAATAATTGAGCTGAAATAACAAATGAGATGGTGCCAGAAACATGTGCCATAAAACTCAAGAAACTTTCATTCCCCAAACACACAGAAACACACACATAAGGATAGATGGTTTCTTTAACATTCCCACACACTCAATCACTCGAGAGCAGGCACAGCTCACTTCTTTCCAGTTCCTGATATGTGGGGTGAAAACATTGTTGTCCTGGAGGTTTCCCTCCCGGTTCGTTGAAGACAAATAGAGGTTGTAAGTTTCTGTCTTTTATTTTAAATTATAGTCGATCGTCTGTCATAAAGAAATGTAAACGCAGGGGAAAAAGTATTCACCTCTTTATGCCTGAGGGAACATCGAAACAGTTTCTTGTTCTCCTTGGAGAGGGATCTCTTCACTCATGATCTTACCTTTTGCTCAGTTCACTCTCGTCCGGCCATTCACAAATAAAGTCAGGTATAAAATGTTCCAGGGAACATCAGTTACAGAATATTTCGGAGCATGTTGGGGTCAGAATTTTGCAAGACTCTCCTAAATGAAAATGCAGATGTCATCTCTACTTCAGCTACTTCCCCCACTTCCTTTTCAATTCTGTCTCACACTCCAAGCTTGAAATTGTATTTGATATTCAGTTCCCAATATCGGTCGCTCTGTAGATATGTCTCTTTAATACCATTAAATCATATCAATTTCCCTGAATATATGTTTTGAATTACACAGTTGAGAATGCAACACACATTTAGTTGGAGGAACTTTCATTCAGCTTTCTAACCGACAACTCCCTGCTCTATTGTTCCTTTATTCCTCATATTGACACGGTCAAGAAACAGTCTGTTATCGTCAAACACACAGAATCGGACCTGATGGGTCATGTTTCGTGAAGCTCCATTGCCATTCCTGGGGATGACCCGTCCCATCAGCAGGGCAGACCCACTAGTGGTGGCTATGCTGTGTGATGTAGTCAGGAAATGAGTTACTCTGGAATTCCTAAACATTGATTCTATAACCCCTGAATTCACATGATAATACGTCAGAGATACTCAAGGAAATCTGATGATGGACATCTATTGGCTTTCACACCACCCCTCGGTGATAACTCAGTTCCTCACGACGTTGGAAACAAGTCGGAGGAAGCACTGAGGGTGACAAGGGCACAGAACATATCCTGGGTGTAGGACCTCAATGTCCATCACCAAGATTGCCTTCCCAGACCCACCAGTAACTGAGCAGATAGAGGTCTCAAATGCACAGCTGCCAGGTTGCGGGAACTGATGGCGGAACCAACAAGAGGGAATCATTCTCACTAAGCCCCATGTCACAGATGGATCAGTCCAGAACAGTATCTGTAGGAACAGCCTAGCGCCACTTCTCCACGGAACACAGAAGCTTTTGACCTCTGTGTTGCTGGACAAATCTACGCCAGGCTGTCTAAGTTTATTAAACTGGTAACCTTGCTTTAAACAGACCGTACTCCGAGAGATTCTTCTGACTGGGCCATTAGTTTATTAAAGTAAGGCATCTTGATGCAATTCAGTTCATTCTTTTAACCGATCTCGAACCAAGAGGTCCCTTTGGAGGTGTCTTCAGCACTACCACCTGTGAAGTAGGATAAACTTCTAAAGGACGAACAAATGGAAACTGGGCATCCATGAGGCATTGTGCACGATCAGCAGCTGCAACATCAAAGGCCTTCCCTCCACCATAAGGTCAGAAGGAGGCTTTTCACTGGTGGTTCCAAAATATTCAGCAACATTCACAACCGCACTGACACTACAACAGGCTATTCAGCCAATTGCAGCAGATCTGTTGATCTCTCATATTTGTTACCCCAGAAATGGAAGGGAACATTCAGCCGTTTCAAGCTGCTACATAGGAATATGGGGAAGACGGTTTTCTGCGCCATGAGCAGGGATAAATTAGGGAACAATCAGTCTTTGTTAATTTACTGAATATAGTGACACGGTGACCAGTGCTGGGGCCTTAACTATTTGCAACCAATGTCAACGTTTTCGAAAGTGCAAAAACGTATTCTAACTACGATAGACAGGAACATCATTTATCTGGAGAAGGTAGAGAATCTCTAACTGGATAGTAATGAACAACAATTTGACAGCTGGAATATAACATGGGCATTCATGAACCTGTGAAATTTTACAGACAAAAGGCTGCATATTACGTAAATGGAGAGAGATTAAGGACTTACCAACATCGTACTGGAGAGTTCACTCTGACACGTTTAAAAATCGGAAGCGTTGCTCCATCTCTCTGATTATCTACTCCCTGATGTTTCTTGTGCTGTCAGTACACTCGGGTTATTTTGATGGGTTTGGTTGGTGTGGGGAGTGGTGACGCATGGTGTGGAACGATGCTTTGGTGTGTATCAATTGCACGGCCTTCATCCAAAAGGCCATCCTTTCTTTCTACGTGGATCACTGAAGACGATGGGAATGGCTAACTGCTTCTGAGTGAAGAGACTGTGGCTGCTGCCAGAAAAGTGGGCATTCACCAACATAGAGTTATAGAATCGTAGAGATGTACAGCATGGAAACAGACCCTTCGGTCCAACCCGTCCATACCGACCAGATATCCCAACCCAATCTATTCCCACCAGCCAGCACCCGGCCCATATCCCTCCAAGCTGAAAATGTGGTTCTGGAAAAGCGCAGCAGATCAGGCAGCATCCAAGGAACAGGAGAATCGACGTTTCGGGCAGCAGGTCAGGCAGCATCCAAGAAACAGGAGAACAGAATTCTCCTGTTCCTTGGATGCTGCCTGACCTGCTGCGCTTTTCCAGCAACACATTTTCCGCTCTGATCTCCAGCATCAGCAACCCTCACTTTCTCTTCCCATATCCCTCCAAACCCTTCCTGTTCATATACCCATCAAAATGCCTCTTAAATGTTGCAATTGTACCAGCCTCCACCACATCCTCTGGCAGCTCATTCCATACACGAACCACTCTCTGCGTGAAAACGTTGCGTCTTAGGTCTCTTTAATATCTTTCCCCTCTCACCCTAAACCTATGCTCTCTAGTTCTGGACTCACCAACCCCAGAGAAAAGACTTTGCCTGTTCAGCTTCTCCCTGTAGCTCAGATCCTCCAACCCTGGCAACATCCTTGTAAATAGTTTCTGAACCCTTTCAAGTTTCACAAAATCTTTCCGATAGGAAGGAGACCAGAATTGCACGCAATATTCCAACAGTGGCCAAACCAATGACCTGTACAGCCGCAACATGTCCTCCCAACCCATGTACCCAAGACTCTGACCAATAAATGAAAACATACCAAACGCCTTCTTCACTATCCTATCTACCCGCGACTCCACTTTCCAGGAGCTATGAACGTGCACTCCAAGGTCTCTTTGTTCCACAACACTCCCAAGGATCTTACCATTAAGTGTATAAGTCCTGCTAAGATTTGTTTTCCCAAAATGCAGCATTGGCAGCTCTGCAGATTACAGCAGTGCACTCATCTATAAACCTGGAGTAGATATCTGTCTAGAACCGGGAACGATGCAGACCACCGCAGTACATTGATCTATAGACCCGGACTAGATACCTGCCCAAAACGGGGAGCTGTACAGACCACAGCAATGCATTGATCTATAAACCTGGATTAGATAGCTGTCAAGCACGGAGAGCTATGCACACTCCAGCCGTACTTCTGAATCAAGGCCACTCTGATTAAAGCATTTGGACGAGGTGAGATGATTTTTTGTTCACTTTCTCGAACTTTCAATGCTTTTTTTGATGTACTCTTCAAAATTAGAGTGAGGATTGACTGTAGAGTCCTGAAACAAACCCAATAGCAGCCTAAGTGCCATCAATGGTTATGTTGTTCTCCTTCGTCAATCTGTGTCAAGGGCAGCATCACAAGGAATCAGACAAGAACACTCTGAGTCTCTAAAGTTATTTTTGAAGAAGGAGAAAAGCCGGGAAATGTCCTTAACATGGCGGCAGGTTTGGAATGCTCCAGCCACAACTCTTCTGCTTCGCCCACTCTTTGGTACTTTTTATTTTTATTCGGTTTTCAGGGGTTAGCCCTGCTGCCTCACAACACCAAGGTCCCAATTTCGATCCCAATCTCACATGATTGTCTGTATGGAGTTTGTTTGTTCTCCCTGTGCCTTCGTGGTATTCCGTCCGGTTGCTCTGGTTTCCTTCCACTGTCCAAAAATGTGCAGGTCAGGTGAATTGGCCATGCTACATTGCACGTAGTGTTAGGTGCATTAGTCAGATGGAAATAGGTCTGGGTGGGTTACTCCTCGGAGGATTGGTGTGGACGTGTGTGTGTCGAACGGCTGTTTGCACACTGTAAGGAATCTAACCTAGGAGGAGTTTGCTTACCAATAGTTTAGTTTTATACAGTTACACTGAAAGGAAAGGAAGAGGTGAGTCCCAGACCGGAGGCTGATGCAGGGATGCAAGAATTCGAAATTGTGGTCGACGCACAATGCAGTCTGGAGACAGGGAGCAGTACGGTCCAGAGATTGGACATGCTGCAGTCCTGACACTGGGCCAAGTGCAGTCCGGAGACTGAGCCTGGTGCAGTCTGGAGACTGGTTTCAGGGTGGTCTGTCGACTGGGTCTGACGTGGTCGGGAGATTGCGCCCTGTACAGTCTGGAGACTCGGACTGGCGTGGGAAGGAGATTGTGCCAGGTGTGATCTGGTAACTAGGCACAATGCGGCCGCGAGACTAGGCCTGATTCAGTGTGGAGACTGGGTCCGGTGCGATCTGGAGGCTGGGTCGGGTGAGGCCTGGAGACTGAGCCTCGTGAAGTCTCGTGACTCAGCATGGTCTGGTCTTATGACACAGACCCGAGTGGTCTGGAGTCTCTGCCTGGTGTAGTCTGGAGAATGGGCCTGGCATAGTCTGGGAACTTGGCCTAGCGTCGTCTGGAGACTGGGCCTATGTGGTCTGGAGACTGTTCCCGGTGCAGTCTGATGAAATAGAAGTGGAACGATCTGCAGACTGGACCAAGTGCGGTCTGGAGACTGAGCCCTGTGAGATCTGGAGACAGGGTTCGCTGTTGTCTGGAGACTGGGTCCAATGCGATCTGGAGACTTGGCCCAGTGCGGCCTGGATACTGTGGCTGGTGCGGTCTCGAAACTGGAGCTGCCGTGGTATTGAGACTGGGCCCCGTGCGGTCTGGAGACTGGAACCAGTGTGCCTAGAATCTAGGCCCGTTGCATACTGGATTCAGCCCGCTGCAGTCTGTCGACTGAACCCAGCACAGTATGGACACTGGGCACAGTGTGGTCGGGAGACTAGGCCTGCTGCCATCTGGAGATTGGCCCGATATGGTCTGGTGACTGAGTCCAATGGGGTCTGGAGTCGGGTCCCATTGCAGACGGGAACCTGAGCCCACGGCTGTCTGTAGTCTCAGGCTGGTGGTGGCGGGAGACTGGTCGCGGTGAGGTGTGGAGACTGGGTCCTGTGCTGTCTGGAGTCTAGTCCCATTGCAGACGGGAGACTTGGTCTACGGTGGTCTATAGTCTCAGGCTGCTGGTGTCTGGAGACTGGTATCGGTGAGGTCTGGAGACTGGACTTGGTTCGGTCTGGAAACTGGGCCCTGCTCAGAGTGGAGACTGTGACTGATGTGGGCTGTAGACTGGACCTGGTGGGGCCTGGGGACTGCGCCTGGTGTGGTCCGGTGAATGGAGTGTTCGGACTGTAAATTGAGTCGTTTCTTTTTTCCTTTTTCTTGATGCTCAGGAATTTATTTTATTATTCTTTCAAAAATGTACCGAATGTTTACGCATGTGTACCTCGGTAGAGAATGCCTCCAGTGTGGAACCAGGCTATGTGGCCCAAGTCCACACCGACACTTTGAATAATGACTACCCAGAACTATTCTAGCTATCCTGTCACTCTGCATTGACTTGGATAAATGTTGGACTGCAGATGTTGGAGATCAGAGTCGATACAGTGATGCTGGAAACATACAGCAGGTCAGGTAACATCCGAGGTGCAGGAGAACCGACGTTTCAGGATTTCTCCTGCTCCTCGGAAGTTGCCTGATCTGCTGTGTTTTTCCAGCACTACACTCTCTACGCTATATTTACCGCCGACTAATGTACGGAACCGACACATCCCTGTACGCTATCAGAAATTTAGCATGGCGAATTCATTCTCACTTGCACACCTTTGGATTTTCAGCGAAATGGATCGTCTGAAAGAAACCCGTGCAAACACGGGAGGAGTGAGCAAACGCCACAAAGTCACCCGAGCGTGGAAGTGAACCTGCGTCCTTGGCATTGTGAGACAGCAGCGCGAACCACCGAGCCATGCTGCTGACTGAATTATGTATCTGACATGGCACAATAAGCAAGGATACTGCATGCTATTCCCTGCAGTCATTACCGCACTCACAAAAATCAAAGCAATTCAATTCAAATCTGAGAGATCACTATCTTTGATTCCTTTTCGAAACGAAGTTACTGCTTGTGGTGTGGCATGGGGTCGTCAGCAGAGGGAGTTATTACATCACTTTGAACACACGATGGAGCGACGGAGTGTGAAAGAGTGAGGAGGGACATTTTGATCCCCATTTCAATGGATTCACTCCTAATACAACAGAAACGCAAATGCTCAGAGATGCAGATGCGGAAATACACACATTAATCCACTAAAACACACACACAGACATCGGGAATCACAGATACACGCAAACGCATGCACACACACACAAAACCTTAGACACACAAACACATGCAGACATTCGCCCCCTCAAGCCTACCTTGCCATTCAGTAAGACCATGGGTAATCTGATCTATGCCTCACCTTTATTTCCACTTTGGAAATTACGCAGGGCAAGTGACTGAGAAGTTAGAGTGTGAGCCCTTTGGGACCAGTGACCGTAATTCTATTAGTTTGAAAATTGTTCTGGGAAATTAGGGCCTGGTCCAAAGATAAAAATAAACTTTAGGGAAAGGATAATTTTGATGGTATCAGGCAGGAACATTTAAAAGATGTTTGGGGAAAATTGCTTGCAGGAGAGGTACATCTGGTAAATGGGAATCTTTCAAAAGTGACATAACGGGAGGTCATGTCCAGCATATTTCTATCAGCGCGAAGGGCAGTGCTAGTATCAGTAGAGAACTGAACTTGACTGGAGATATTGAGGCACTGCTCAAGGAAAATGAGGAAAGTATATGCAAGCTACTGGCAACTGGATCAAGTGAATCCCTCGAGCATACGGAGTGTAGGAGTACACTTAGCAGGGAAATTAGGAGGGCAAAAAGGGAGCTTGAGATAGCCTTGGCTGATCAGGTAATGAAGAATGGAAAAACATTATGCAAATATATTAAGGGCAAAAAAAAGTAGAGTGACACTCGGGCCCCTTAAATGTAAAAGAGACTTCTATGCGTGGAACCACAGCGTATGAATTAGGTTTATTAGGTTTATTGTCACGTGTATTTACACGAGGACAGCGAAACGTTTACAAATCGCCACATGTGACACAATCTTAAGTACAAATGTACCCACCTCCATAGGTACAGAACCTTGGTGCAATGTGGAAAAAATAACTAAATCAAAGTTTCCTGCAAAAAGCCCTTTCTGTAAAAGTGGAAAAAAAAACAGTTAAGAGCTCAACGACACAATCCTTAAATGCAAGGCCATATGGCGTTCACACTTCTCACCAGGACTGAAACTTCCACACTCTGCTGCCTTACAGCCAGTTCCTGCTCGATGGGTGAGGTACTACACAAATATATCACGTCAACATTTACTGTGGTGAAAGACATGGAAGCTCAATGAAATAAATACATGAAACGAACCCACATTACAGAAGCGGAATTCCTGCTGGTTTTGAAGCGCATAACCATTGATACATACCCAGGATATGTTCCTCTGTATCCTGGAGCATTGCAAGAAGCTGGGGATGAATTTGTGAGCCACGAGCTGACAGATATGTAATTTCCAAAGATGCGCAGGTTAGGTGAATTGGCCATGCTAAATTGCCCCATAATATTCAGGGATGTGTAGGTTAGGTGTATTTGTCAGGGGGTAAACATCGAATAATAAGGTGGAGACCTGGAACATTAACTTTAATTTCTGTTCCCTGATGCTGCCAGACGGCTGAGCTTTCCCAGCACCTTAGGTCATTGTTTCTGTTTTACAGAATCGACAGTTTGTTCAATATTTATTGAATCTTTGACAGCCAAGTGTGGGGTGCTGGAGGACTCGAAGACAGTTAATGTTCTGGCATTATCTTGAAAAAGGCTGCACGAAAAATCCAGGGAGCTATAAACCAGCGAGTCTAATGTTCGGTGGCTCACTGGTTAGCACTGTAGCTTCACTGTGCCACGGTCTTGGGTTCGATCCCAACCTTAGGCGACAGCTTATACGAAGTTTATCCGTTTTATTCGTGTCTGTAGGGGCTTCTTCCGGGTGCGCCGGTTTCGTCCTATGTTCCAAAGACGTGCATCTTTACTACATTAGTCATGCTGAATTACCCATCGTGTTCAGGGAGGGGACGGTCAGGTTCATTAATGAGGGGATAAGCGTCGAGTAATAGGGTTGGGGAATGGGCACGGATGGGATGCTGTTTGGAGTATCGGGGTGGAGTTGTTGGGTCGAAGGGTCTGCTTGCACACTGTACGAATACTTTAAAAGTAGTGTTTGGAGCAAATTCTGAGAGGTAGGATCTACATGCATTCGCAAAGGCAAGGACTGATATTGGACTGTCAATAAGGCTTTGTGTCTGTGAAAACGTGCCTCACAAACCTGATTAAAAATTTCCAAGAGGTAACCAAGAAGATTGATGAAGCTAAAACAACATGTGTTGTCTAGGCAGACCTTAGTGAGGCCCAACGGCGTTCCACATAGGAGTCAGGCTAATAAGGTTATATCACAGGAGATCACGGAGAGCTAGACAATTAGATACAAAATCCGCTTGACAGTAGGAGACAGAGGTTTCTGGGAGATATTTATTGTTCTGACTGGTGGTCTGGGACCTGCCATTTACGGCAAGGACCAGTCTGCTGTTGTTCGTTATTTTGCAAAATATTTGAATGAGTATATAGTAAGCAGAGAGGTTAAGATTGTTTTCGAAGTTAAAATTGGTTTTATAGTGGACAGTAAAGACGATGATTTAAAAGGACGATGAGACTATGATCAACTGGGTCACTGGGCCAAGGAATGACAGATGAGGTATTGCATTTTATTAGATGAACCATGGCAGAATTTACACAGTTAACGGTCGGGCTCTGGAGAATGTGGTTGAACCGGCAGACCCAGGCGTGCAGGTACATAGTTCCTGAAAATGGTGATGGACGATTAAACTGCTCACTGGAGGAGAGGACTCCACAAATAACCCCAACCTCAATACTGGAACAGCTCCGAACATCAATGAAAAGAATGCAGTCTCTAGAACATTCTCAGCCAGTCGTGTTGAGTTTATGATCCACCTCACCTCATTCATGATGCCCACAGAATCACAGATGCCAGTCTTTAACCAATTGGATTCGCTGCACGTGACATCGCAGCATGGAAATAGCATGCTCAATGTGCTTTCAGGTCAGCCTCCAAATTGATATGGTGCTAAAGTGAAAATGTCACGAGACTGCTAATCCACAACCTAATGCTCTGGAAACTGATGGAAGTTTTCGAGATCTAAAATCTTGTGTCAGTAGCAGTAACCCTAAGGTGAATGTCGATTGTCAGCACCAATCTCCTTCTTCAATCAACTTTCAGGAAACATTTTTTTTAGATTAGATTACATTAGATTACAGTGTGGAAACAGGCCCTTCGGCCCAACAAGTCCACACCGACCCGCCGAAGCGAAACCCACCCATACCCCTACATTTACCCCTTACCTAACACTATGGGCAATTCAGTATGGCCAATTCACCTGACCCTGCACATCTTTTGGACTGTGGGAGGAAACCGGAGCACCCGGAGGAAACCCACGCAGACACGGGGAGAACGTGCAAACTCCACACAGTCAGTCGCCTGAGGCGGGAATTGAACCCGGGTCTCAGGCGCTGTGAGGCAGCAGTGCTAACCACTGTGCCACCGTGCCGCCCACAAGTCTCCTGACTTTTCCGGGTCCGGTTGGAGTCAGTACAGACGCACAGACATGTGATATACATTTCAATGGTCTCTGAAACTGCCAAGCAAGGCATTCAATTGTATCAAACTTCGCCGAGATCTGAAAGGACAAATCCAGACAGAACACACGGCTCCATCCTCGGTATTGGAAAAGGGAACGGGAACAACAGTCCTGTTGAGACAGACCTCCCTCCGAAAATCTGGACGGCACGGTGGCACAGTGGTTCGCACTACTGCCTCATAGCGCCAGAGATCCGGGTTCAACTCCCGTCTCAGGTGACTGACTGTGTGGAGTTTGCACATTCTCCCCGTGTCTTCGTGGGTTTCCTCCGGGTGCTCCACTTTCCTCCCACAGTCCAAAAATGTGGAGGTTGGTGAATTCGCCATGCTAAACTGCCCGTAGTGTTAGGTGTAGGGGAATGGGTCTGGACTTGTTGGGCTGAAGGGGCTGTTTCCACAATGTAACTAAGTAATCTGATCTAAAGTAATACACGAGCTTGTGACAACATTTACAGAACCCCTGACTGCACAAAAACATTGGGAAAGGAGTAGGCCATTCAACACACGGAACCTTCTCCATTCTAGTTCATGCCTCAATGCACTTAACACCACCCCACACGCACTGTATATATGCCTTTGTGTGATTAACCGTATCGAATTTTAAAATAAGAACTTCTTTTAATCCATCTATTTTGCTCCACCATTCAATATATAAATAATTCTCGTATAAATCGTGATTATTAAACATGATGTGGCTGTAAACGATTACTAATTGTGGATCTTACTTTTATGAAACGAGCTCACGTTCTCTTCTGCACGATTCCATCCCGGTACCAGCTGAATAGCAAAACCCAGCTTCAGGATCCTCTGTCTGTAAAATGCGCATGCATTGTGTTCAGCTAAACCAGGAATGTAATCACCTCCACAAGCCTTGAACCGCAGCTGAAACTGGGATTAGTAATCTAGATTTAGAGGAAACTATATTTCAAATCAGGGGGAGAATCCTGTGGAGATCTGAAATTCCTTGTCGGTGTCACGTGGTCAGTCAGGTCACGCGTGTTCTCGTGAAGAAATTCGTGAAAGACATAGTGCTGTCGTCGGTGATTGTAGTCTTAAAGTGTCACATTTACTGTACTATTTCATTACTATATATATGATTTAAAATTTACTTAGACTGTGCAATTACGTTTGGTAAAATAACTTTATTTTTTGTTTTTTATTGTTGTTTTTGGCGGAGTGGCCTTTAATCTGCTTATTTTCCATAGGCTCCATAATCCACATTGCTCGATTTTCTACAACGTAGTGTTGCACAGGAAAGCAGCTACATCATTATCGGAGAAAAACCTGAAATGTGGTTCACCTTCCATCTGGACACCATACACCTGAACTCCCCATCCCTTCAGTTTCTAGAAATCATTATTTATATTCTGTGCTTTGGCTTCCACAGCCTTATGTGATAGATAATCCGCCAGGTTCACCCGTCTCTGAGAGCAGACATTTACACTCATCTCGATGTAGAGTGACATTCCTGTATCTAATACGGTGGCCCCTTGGTTTAGACATTCCAGCCAGGGGAATGATCATCCCTGCTTCCAATCTGTCGCACCCTGTCAGAAATCTCCACTCATTTTCCAAAACCCTATTGAATACAGGCCACATCGACGCGAATTCTGCTCCCTCAGCAATCCTGTCATCTCAGCGATCAGTCTGTTCATCCTTCATCACACTACCTCAATGTTCGGGTTGTCCTTTATTAGGTAAGGATGTAAAAACTGCACACAATATCGCACAATGTTCAGATGAGGTCTCACTAAAGCCCTGTACAGCTGCAGTAAGACACCATTACTACTAGACACAAATCCGCTCGAAATTTCGGTCAACGCAGCATTTATCTTCATAATTGCTTTCTGATGCTTCAATATTGTTTTTAATGTCTGGCATACAATAATCCTTTTCAATGTTATAGCTACTCACTTTGTGTATCTAGGTACACTGTCGAATAGTGTGGTGCTGGAAAAGCACAAACGGTCATGCAGCATCTGAGGAGCAGGAGAATCGACGTTTCAGGCATAATCCCTTAGTCAGAATTTAGGCTTTTGGTCCAAGGGGCCTGAGAAAAAGATGGGAGGGGGAGGGGGCCGGAGAAAGGTAGCTCGTAATGTGATAGGTAGGAGAAGGTGGGGGTGAAATTGATAGTTCGGAGAGGAGGGTGGAAGAGATAGATGGAAAGGAAAATGCACATCTAGGTCAGGTCAAGAGGGTGGTGTCGAGTTGGAAGGTTGGAACTGTGATATGGTCGGGTAGGAGAAATGAGGAAACTGATGAAATCCACACTGACCCCTTGTAGAGTCCCAAGGTGGAAGATGAGGTATTCTTCCTCCAGACGTCTTATGGTTAGGGATTGAGGAGTACCAGGACCTGCATGTCCTTGGCTGAGTGCGAGCCTCATTCCTGACGAATGGCTGATACCCGAAACCTCAATTCTACTGCGCCTCCAATGCTGCATATTCAGATGTGCGTTTTCAGCACCACTCTTCGACTCTGTTCTCCAGCATCTGCAGTACTCTCTTTCTCCGTGCGTAAATACACTATTCAGTGTGGTAAAAACAATGACTGCAGATGCTGGAAACCAGATTCTGGATTAGTGGTGCTGGAAGAGCACAGCAGTTCAGGCAGCATCCGAGGAGCAGCGAAATCGACGTTTCGGGCAAAAGCCCTTCATCAGGAATAAAGGCAGTGAGCCTGAAGGGTGGAGAGATAAGCGAGAGGAGGATGCGGGCGAGGACAAAGTAGCATAGAGTTCAATGGGTGAGTGGGCGAGGGGATGAAGGTGATAGGTCAGGGAGGAGAGGGTGGAGTGGATAGGTGGAAAAGGAGATAGGCAGGTAGGACAAGTCCGGACAAGTCAATGGGACAGTTCCGTCGTCATAATCCGTCATCATTTAGTGCTGTCAGCAGGCTGGGAACTATTGCATTTCATTTCCTCAACAAATGTTTGATGTGCATTATGAATAGTTGTGGCCCAAGCACTGACCCCGGCAACCTCCCGGGTACCTTCCCCTCCAAAAACACATGGTTTTATTTTTGCTCTCTGTTTCCTGTCAACTCTCCCATTCTAAGAAATGTCCATACATTAGCCTCATTCCCACAAGATTCTCACACAGAAGCATAGACTCTATATTATCAGAAATACAACAACGATCTACATTAGTCCCACTTTTCTACGCCATGCCCACAGCCACAAATGTTATGACACTTCAGGTGCTCTCCCAGGGACCTTTCAACAGTTGAGGTTAACGTGACAATTCCACTCTCAGGACGTACATTCGAGACCCCAACACCCGCTGGGTGGAAAACAATTCTCAAATCCTCTCTAAACCTCAGGCCCTTCACTTTTACCTTGATCCTTTGACGAAAACGAACAGTTGCTGTCCATTCACCCTGTCCATGGTCCTGTTAATCATATATTTCTGAACTCAACTGTATCTGCTTCAAAGAAAACAGCCGATCTTATCCAACCTCTCTTCACAGCTGATATGCTCCATCGCTGGGATCATCCTGGTGAATCGCCTCTGCACGCGCTCCAGTGCAATCACATCGTTCCTGTAAAGTGGCACACCGCACTCCACATGATATTTCAGCTTGAACTAATTGAAGTGCTACGTCGTTCTTACAAGTGATACCTCAATGATGAAAGGTATGTCTAGAATCCTCCGTTAGCCATCTATTATCATGCCCTGTGGCATTCATGGATCTGTGAACACGCATGCTCTGTGATTCCTAGTTGCTGCCATTCATGGCGTTCTCCCCTTCTGGTTCCTTCTTCCAAAGTGGCTCCATCTTTATCAGGGTTACCTTCCATCTGCCATTGATCTGCCCATTTGAGCGTTCCATTTATATCTTCATGTAACAGAAAACATTCCCCCTCACTTCCAACCACCTGGCTAATCTTAAATGTACTTAAAATACTCCCCTCATCAGATAATTTTACTTTCTGAGGGATTACTCGGTAGAATTTATTGCACTTACTCTGTCATCATAATATTTTTCCTTAGATCGGCATACCAACACTGCACACAATACACCAAATACAGTCTCACGAACACTGTGCAACAGTTTCATGGTGACTTAGCAGCTACATGTGGGAGGTAAGGGTCACCACCAGTGTCCCTGCTGACTACGTGTGCGGGAACTGCACTCAACTCCAGCTCCTCGAAAACCGCGTTCGGGAACTGGAGCTGGAGCTGGATGAACTTCGGATCATTCGGGAGGCAGAGGGGTTATTGAGAGAAGTTACAGGGAGGTAGTCACTCCTAAGGTACAAGAAAAAGGCAAATGGGTTACATTCAGGGGACGGAAACGGAACTGTCAGGCAGTGCAGGGATCCCCTTTGGCCATTCCGCTCAACAATAAGTATACAATTTTGGATACTGTTTTTGGGTGGGGACGATTTACCAGGGGAAAGCAGTGGGGAGCAGGGCTCTGGCACAGAGTCTGTCCCTGCTGCTCAGAAAGGCAAGGGGAAGAGGATCAGAGCAGTAGTCATTGTGGAGTCCACAGTTAGGGGCAAAGATAGGAGGTTCTGTGGGGAGGAGAGAGACTCACGGTTGGTGTGTTGCCTCCCAGGTGCCAGGGTTCGTCATGTCTCTGATCGTGTTTTTGGGATCCTTAAGAGGGAGGGGGAGCAGCCCCAAGTCGTGGTCCATTTAGCCACCAATGACAAAGGTAGGAAGAGAGATGGGGACTTAAGGCAGAAATTCAGGGAGCTAGGAAGGAAGCACAGAGCGAGGACGAACAGAGTTGTTGTCTCTGGTTTGTTGCCCGTGCCACGTGCTAGTGAGGCAAGGCATAGGGAGAGTGAGGAGTTGAACACGTGACTACAGGTATGGTGCAGGAGGGAGGGTTTTGGATTCTTGGATAATGGGTCTCGTTCTGTGGTACGTGGCCCCTCAACAAGCAGGATGGTCTTCATCTGAACCAGACGGGTACCAATATCCCGGGGAAGAAATTCACTCAGGCTATTTGTGTGGTTTGAACTAGTCCAGCAGCGGGATGGGAACCAAAATTGTATTTTGAGTAGAGAAAAGGTTGAGAATATGGTGGTTCGAAATCAAATTTCAGGGACGCAAGATGGCACCGGCAAGCAAAAAGTTGGTTTGAAATATGTCTACTTCAACACCAGGAGCGTCCGGAATAAGGTTTGTGAACTTGCAGCATGGGTTGGTACGTGGGACGTCGATGTTATGGCCATTTCGGAGACATGGTAAGAGCAGGGACAGGAATGGTTGCTGCAGGTTCCAGGATTTAGATATTTCAGTAAGAATAGAGAAGATGGTAAAAGAGTGGGAGGTGTGGCATTGTTGACAAGATCAGTATTTCAGTTGCAGGAAGGATGTTTGGGCACTCGTCAACTGAGATAGTACGGGCTGAGGTTAGAAACAGGAAAGGAGAGGTCACCCTGCTGGGAGTTTTCTATAGGCTTCTGAATCGTTCCTGAGATGTCGAGGAAAGGCGAGCAAAGATGATTCTCGATAGAAGTGAGAGAGACAGTGTAGTTGTCATGGGGGACTACAACTTTCCAAATATTGACTGGGAACAGTATAGTACGAGTACTATAGATGGGCCTGTTTTTGTCCAGTGTGTGCAGGAGGAATTCCTGACACGGTATGTAGACAGGCCAAGAAAGGGCGAAGCCACATTAGATTTGGTACTGGATAATGAGCCCGACCAGGTGTTTGACTTTGATGTAAGTGAGCACTTTGGTAAAGCGATCACAAATTCTGTTATATTTACTTGTGTGATAGAAAGGGATAGCTGCATGCCACTGGGCCAGAGTTACAGCTGGGGGAAAGACAATTACGATGCGATTAGGCAAGATTTAGAAAGCTTAGGATGAGGAAGGAAACTGCAGGGGATAGGCACATTAGAAATGTGGTGCATATTCGAGGAAAAGCGACTGTGTGTCCGAGATAAATATGTACCTGTCAGGCAGGGAGAAAGCTGTAGAGCATGGGAGCCGTAATTTACAAAGGAAGTGGAATCTCTGGTCAAGAGGAAGAAGAAGGCTTATGTTAGGAAGAAATGTAAGGCTCAGTTAGGGCGCTTGAGGGTTATAAGGTAGCTAGGAAAGCTGTTTAAAACTGTAAGCCTAGTTTCTCTTAAAGGTTTGTCATCTATCCTCTACTTTATAACAATATTGCACCAATAAAATCCCCTATTAAAATGATGTGCATTAAATTTTCAAAACCGGACAGAAGTTGTCGTCTCCTGTGTCTGCATTCCTCTGGCTGAGATCTCCCTGGGTCACTTTCCATTCTTTTTCTGCAAAGATGTTTCAAATCAAAACGTTACCTTTGTTAGAGGGTATTATTTTCTGATATGGAGATGGCAGTTCGTCTCTCGCTCAGGCTCTCAAATTGCTAACTTCTTTATATCCCAAATATTGGATCGCCTCAATGGTTCAAGGTTGTGAAGAAACAAAACTCAAATTCGTTTGGGTTTTAGTATGTTGGGACATATGTTAAACTGATTGGTTAAATTCCAGCTGTTGTGGAAACATAGGAAAAAGCTCACGTTATGTTTAACAGTCAAATGTAACATAATTTCGATTTTCCAGTACAATCTGAGACTGCTCGTCGGTCACATGACAGGTGTCTGCAAACTCTCAGCTTTCACTCTCCCTCACAGATTCAGAACATGCCTTTAACTTCATAACACTAAATTCCAGATATCCAGCCTCTGGATTACGTCCGGCCTCTGCAGAACGTTCAGGAAATATAAAACACAGTCAGCAACAGTACAATTAATACATCTATTGTTATGTTTTCCTGACATTTTGATATAAAGTACACCTTATCCCTCAGACTTTGCAGTGCGTAATCTAGCTAAGCTTTCAAGTATTACCCTGTTACTGATATGTCTTTACTGCAAAACGTCTCAGATGATCATTTGGTATTTCTGGGAGATTTTCTGGCTCTTCCTCAATGAAGACAGACGCAAGGTGACTGGTTAGTTTCTCCGCCATATTTCCATGATCCACAATAATTTTTCCTATCCCCACAACGTTTCTTTCACAATTGATCTTGTCTTTATTTTTTTTCTTTTGAAAATTAGATGGTAAATTTGTCAGTCTTTGTGATTCTTATTCTTTTGTGTCATCTTCGTCATGTCATTTTCAGTTCTAAGGCCCTCCGTTTCAGTGTTGTAAATTTCTCAGAATTCGCAGGTTTCATTCAGACGTGGAATTGTTTTGAATCTACTTCTTTTGATTTAATCCAATCTTTTAAGTTTTGATGTGAACCATCGTTCAGTCACCTCCCTTTTCTTTGCTGTTTGCACCTGAGAGAAATATATGAAGCCGTCAGACGTTGCAATATTTCTAGAGGTAACAATGATTGCTTGTCTACCACGACATTGTGTATTGTACTTTCCCTATTCTCTGCAACTTACTTGACCCTCGAGCCTCTGGGCTTCCATGATGTTTGACCGTACTGTTCATGAATTCTATATTGTATGCAGATACTGTGTAAAACGCGCACAGACACACAGAGACACAAAGACTCGTGTCATTATATCTCAAAAACTGTTTCATGACAAGGTTATTAATCAGCTCTTCTGACCACATAACACGAAATGGGAAATAACTTGCTCTCTGGTTTGATTACAACATACCGGTCAACCTGCCTCAATGAACACTGATTGAAATTAGTTTTCACAGCATTAGCAGTCACTTAGTTAACGCAGATTGCTTGCAACTTGAGATCATCCATTATTATTGCAGTACCCTCGTTCTTGCACATCTAGTTTCCAGAGCATAATATGCACAAAATTTGAGCGACTTTTTTGATTTAGATATGTAACTTACCAATGTTTGCTTCTCTTTTCTATTTGTGAGCTCCACCCAAACTGGCTTTGTAGAATCTGAGGGCCATGGTCCGTTTAGTGTTAATGACAGGTTTGGCCAAAACATTCTGGGAGGGCCACCTCGATGATCTGAAGAAATGTCCAGCAATACAGGACAGCAACAATAACATTCCCCGCTTGACTAGTATAAATTACACTATATTCTGAGCCCCTGAGTACGTTTCCCCCACTCCGCCCCGACACCACGAAACACAAAGGCCTATAAACCAGATGGACAAAAGGAGACACACAAATACACAGACGCACAAACACATGAACAAACGCACAGACGCACGCGCACAGACGCACAGAGACACAGCCATTCGTGTCTTTAAGACGGGGGTAGATAATGTTTTGACAAATAAGGCTATCAAGCATTAAAGAGAGAAGTCAGGAGAATTATGTTGAGAAACCTCTGAGCTATTTTGAAATGGCATTTCAGACTCGATGGGCCGAATCGTCGAAATAATCTCCTTTTTTTAATCCCGTGTGTTGTCAAAATATCTGATATTCTCTTCCCGGGATAGGAGCGGGGCTAACTGGACACGTATTTGATTTGAAAGAGTCAGTGGTATCATGGGCTAGGTTTCGAGGGCTGAATGGTTTATGTTTATTCTTAATTATTGTGTCCTTATATCTGAAACGATGTGACGATTTGTTAATCAGTCAACACAGTCTTAAGGTAACGGGTCCCTCAATGAATGAAGGATGTCCCTTTCACTTTCGTGTTGTGCTGTCTTTGATGTCCTCATCCTCAGGGAGCAGTGTCGACTCGGTTAGTGAAAATACTCAAGGCTGAGTTCGACTGATATTTGCTGGGCAGGAGAGTCAGCGTTTATTGGAAACAGACAGGAGACACACTCGGATCTGCCATGAACATTCTGAACGATGCAACGGAATGGCAAACTGCTGCGACTCCTCCATGCGTTTTTACCCTCAATCCACCCTCGAGACTGTTACAGAGGTCATGGTCCACCCCATTCAACCAGTCAGGATCGTTACCATGAGACGGGAGGAGAACATTGAGCCACTTGAAGTAGTTACATAGAAATATCGAATTAAGCAATTTGGTTCTTTGAGTATATTACACAAGAAAGGAGGAGGCCATTCAACCCAGCCCAAGCTACTACACAGGAAGCTGTCACTAACAGGAAGTAGAGAGCAGAGATAAATCTTTATTTTCAGGTTACATAGCTGTAACTTGTGTAGTGCCTCCTACCACTGTGGTGTCATCAATGATCAATAATCTGCCAATGTTCAGGACGAAGCGACGGAATGAATTGAAGCTCAATTAGCTCTTCCTCCAAAATTGTCACTCAATATGTCGTCAAATGCAGTTAGCGAGTCTGCATTGTGATTCCAGACAAATGCAGTTAGTGAGCAAACCATCGACTGAAAGAGCATGAGTTGTGTATTTTGGCAGGATGAATAACACATTTGTAAACAATTTAAATGGAGAGAGATTGCATAATTCTGTGCTGCAGATGCTTTGTATATTTCTGGCTCATGAATCATATGTAGTTAGTCTGCAGATACAACAAGTGATTTGGAAGATAAAGAGAATGAAATTGTTTGCGGCAATGGATATCAGGATTAATTAGGCGAATCTTTTAATGCATCTGTATCGGGAGACTGCAAATGCTTGAGATCGGAATCGAAAAGTATGCCACTGCAAGGGCCCAGCAGGTCAGGTAGCATCCGACGAGTCGGAGAGTAGACATTTCTGGCATAAGGCCTTCATCAGGAACGTGCACGAAACGTCGACTCCAGTGCTCCTTGCATGCTGCCTAACCTGCTGTGCACTTCTGGCATCAGTGTTTTCGACTCTGTATCTGTACAAAGTCATTGCTCAGAGCACATCTGACACATTATGTGCAATTGTGATCCCATAAACTAAAGAAAAGATAGAATTGTTTCAGAAGATTCTGTTTACACGTTCCTGGAAAGAAGACGTTTTCTAATGAAGCATTATCAGTTTAAGTCTCAGATAAGAAATCTTTTTGAAGCATGGTCGATTTTGAGAATAATAAGCTGGATACATATTTTCTCCTCTCAGCGAGACGAAAATTACGGAATAAAGTTTAAGAATAAGATGTATTGAATTTAACTCAGATATTTGGAAGATATCAAACGATTTTTAAGCATTAAACAGACGCGTGAAAACATGTCATCAAATTATAAAGCAGGATTCTTTTTGCCAATGAAAGATATTGTGTAGTACAACAGCAATGATGCATCTGCGTACGGTCCATTATCATCCAGTCCAGAGAATGTTCACAAAGAGCGCACATGGCCCATTTTGTTGTTCAGTTGACATTATTGCATGTTTCAACACACACACACACACAGAAAAATGTTACCTCCCTGAGAAGGGGAAGCCTATTGCTCTCTTTCTTTTGTACTTTGTTCTGCCTGACAACAGAAAAACCCTGAATTATCTTCACCAATCGTGAAGATTCCACATGAAAGATTAATTGGCAACTTTGCTGTATATGAAGCAAAGGGGATTCGGCCAATTCCAACTGTTCTGGATTAAAAAAATACATTGCCAGCAATTTGTCTGAGCAGAATAACTTCACATTACAGAATAACACTTGTGCCAGTCTTTCCTTTTTTCATTTGTTATGAGTGCAACGAATATAAAACTCTCGAAAGCTGTTGTTTTTTCTATTTTCTCTTATGAAGTGTGTACGTGTGTGCACGTGTGTGCGTGTTTTTGTGTATCTCACATTCTCTACGAAAATGACCAAACTTGGCACTTATATCATTGGCCTCACTAAACTTTGACATTTGTTGTAACCAGTGGAGGTATGGGCTGGAAAAGGCATAAGGGGCCGGCTACACTGTTGGGAACACGAATGAAAAATTCTGAAACGGCTGTTCAGGAGGGAATTCCCTTCTCCAGAACTTTGTGGTGCCTGGGTGTTTGCATTTATTCAATATTGTGTCTGTTAAATATTTGGCAGGCAATTGAATGAAGGAAAACGTATGCCTACAGAAACGTACTGCTGAGACCACAACCAGATCAGTCACGATCGTCGTGCCTGGTAGAACAGTGAGAAAGTAGCTATTGACCCACTTCTGTTCCTCATCAATTGTAACTCTGTTTTGTTGAGCCTTTCAAAGCGCCTTCGCAGGAGCAGATGAAGGCCACTTCCTCACAATACCTGGTATGCAGTAACACAGGATATCATTAAATCCCGCAAGACTGCAATGCACGGCCTTTTGAGGGTTAGAAAATGTGGTTTCAAATCCAGGCTTTGTTCAAAAGATGCTTCTCGTCTCTTTGCAGAGTGTGTCCCCTCTCTGCAACTGGTTTGTCATTCGTTGATCATGTTATAGACACAGATTCACTGTGAACACAGCCCCCAAAGATCACCTAGAGATGATTCACAATACGTTTTGCTCTCTCGGACTGCAACATTCAGTAATAGAACTTTCACGAATATTGCAGCCATTAACTTTCTAATTACACAATATGAGAACATGAGGAACTGAATAAGGTAATTCGGACGGTAAAGCATGCCGTGCAATCGTATAAGATCATGGATGATCTACGGTTGAGATCAACTTCACTTTAATTCTCAATTCTTCACACCCAGCAACTACATAACAGGGCAAAAAAATCCACAGATCTCCTCTTTAAATACTTTTCGTGGGAGAACTCTACGAGCTCTCTCGACCAGATAATTCCTGACAATCATTACCCTCTGTGGAAAAACCGCTACCAAACATACACCATAATCTAATGATATATTCAAAGGAGGTGAATACAGGGTCTCAGGGAAGAGTGACAAACCGTGATATCAAGGCAAAAATTGACTCAGGATGGTATGAAGGAACGCTGACAAAATTAAATGTAATCGGAATCAAGCACAATCTCTCCACTGTTTGTGGTCATCCAGCGCCCAAAGGATGATGTTCGTGGTTGGTGGACATCAACCTTTTCAATCCCAGGACATCTCTTCGGGGGATCATTAGCGTAGCTGGAAATGTGTTGCTGGAAAAGCGCAGCAGGTCAGGCAGCATCCAGGGAACAGGAGAATCGACGTTTCGGGCATAGCGTAGCTACCTTAGCAGAAACACCTTTAGCTGCTTCATCAATGTTTTTGCCCCATCATAAGATCAGAAGTGGAGATGGTCACTGAAGATCACGCAATGTTCAGAACAATCTGACCCCCTCAGTTCCTGAAGCAATCTGTCCATGTGTAGCAAAACCTGGACACATTCAGGTTTATGCTGTTAAAATATTGGTAACATTCATGTAAAAGCACTGCCAGACCCTGCACATTTCCACAGTTAAAATTGGAGCTTATTTAGCATTTCAAGTTAGTTGCACACGAATATGTAAAAAATATTTAACCCAACGAAACTACTGAACAGGAACAGTAACTGCCCTTTCAAACCCCTTGACTGTTACTCAGGAAGAGAAGGAACGTGGTCAATGCATCGAACTGTGAATCAAGAACAGGCGGAGCACAAACAGGCATCTCAAGCGGTTCCAAGGTGACCAGGAAGAGCGTGTTCAGACACTCAGATCTGATACAGGAATAAGAGGATGTCATTGACGTTCCAACAGTTCAAACCATTGGATCAGAGACTGCACTGATAGCTGAATCCATTATGCTAATAGTGGCTCCATTGTTTATTCAACACATGATAATCTAACGTGGTTTGCTGGCAGTGAGGAGTTAAGCCAAATGTTTTGTGTCAAGTCTCAAGGACACATCTTCCATCTCCAAGAAGACAGACGCATGTTCTGCGTGGAGGTAAGAAACTGGGGGGAATAGTTAACTGTTTTAGAATGAAGGTAATGTGGCTGCTGTTGGATTGTAAATAACATGTGCAGGATCATACACCAACTGAACTGTATTAATGTGGGGAGAGTTTAATCAAAGATTGGCCCTCTCTCTCTCTCTCAATCGAAATGGGGAGTTGGGGTGGATGCCACTTAAATTATCGAGAATCATGTAAACCGATTTAAAAAAAATCAATGGAATTTATCACCATCTCGATGCCTGCATATAACAAATGTTAATCCCCCCTCAAGGGTCAATGCATTAAAATCTAATTCTCCCACAGCGCTACAAATTAATCTTCACTCCGTCCTCATGGTACGGTCATCTCAGGGATTAGTCTGTTGATACTCCTTTGCACTCTCTCTGTGGAAAGGAGGTCATTCCTTGTAAAGGAAATAACATTTGTACACAATCCCCTAAATACTGTATCAACAACACTCTCAAGGTTGATTATAACAATTTTTGACACCCCCTCCCCTCCCCAGCTGTCTCCGTTTCTTTCTTATGGCTTAAAACACCATTCCTTCACTATGCACTATTACTGATGTGGAATTTGCAAGTTCCTTACATCTGTATGTTAGCATCAATAATATCTTTACAAGAGCTGCCTATGGAGATGAACATCACTCTCGGGAAGAATAAGATAGAATACGCATACAAGAAGGAATGGTCACCTACCTGAATGGAGATGAGCTGTCAGAATACAGAAACAGGCAGAAGAAAGGAGCTATCTTTCCTTTTGTTCTTCTTTCACGGGCGTGTGCAGCCCTGGTCAGTCCAGTATGTTATGCCTATCTTGAAGTGTGTGGATGTTTCAACTGTTCCTCAAGACAGTAAAGAATAAAACACATTGCGCTGGGTTTGCAGTCACATGGAGACATGACCAAGGAAGGATGACCCATTGCCTTCTTTGAATAACATGAGGAAAGCAATAGGGTTTCCTATAACATATAATAATGGTTGCTTTTAAATTCCAGCGATTTCTTTCATGAGCTATCAACCGATTGTTATTCCGTGGCTCTAGATAATGAGTCAATGACGTGAGCACCCTAATCAGTCTTCTCATCTTTCAGATTCTGTGCAGAGGACAAGTTCAACATCTCAATTGCAATTATTTCGTAATGAACGCATGGTTAGACGCGACTTGAAATAGTTGCATCCCCATTTAACAAAGGCACAAATTATGATTTATTCAGGAGCTGCACTGTGGCTGAGGACGAGACTGGGATATCATAATGGTGGTACTGGGCAGGATAGGTGAGCGGGGAGGTTACAGAAATGTAAATATGTGCAGTCCAAAAAGGATTTTTTAGTTTGAGAACAGTCTGGTTCCTCCTCGCATATCAGTGAGTAATTTGTAAATAGTAACTTGATTGTTATAATTTATAAGGGAAGAAATTTTTGAATGTCACTGAAGACATTGATTCCACTTTCCAAAATTTACGTATCATGTCCAGAAATTCAGTTCAACCCGGTTTAATAGACAAGCAGAATGCCTCACAAGGAGCACCAAGTGCAGTGAGGATGGGATAGTAATCACTTTGAATACTTCAAAATGCATTTTGGATCCGCGATGCTGATCATATCCAAGCCTGAAAAGCCACTAAGGACCACAGCGAGTGGTGGTTGATGGAAAATATTCAGTCCGGAGCCCAGTTACTAGTGGTGTGCCACAAGGACCTGTTTTGGGATCACTGCTGTTTGTCATTTTTATAAATGACTTAGGCGCAGGCACGGGTGGATAGATTAGTAAATTTTCGACGACACTAAAGTCAGAGGAGTATTGGTCAGTGTGGAAGAATGTTACAGGTTTCAGGGAGACTTGAATAAACTGCAGAATTGGGCTGAGAGGTGGCAAACGAAGTTCAATGTAGCTAAATGTGAGGTGATGCACTTTGGGGAGAATAACAGGAAGGCAGGGTACTGGGTCAATGGAAATATTCTTGGTAGTGTGGATGTGCAGAGGGATCATGGAGTCCATGTGCATAGATCTCTGCCACCCAGGTGGATAGTGCTGTTAAGAAGGCATACGTTGTGTTAGGTTTCATTTGTACAGTGATTGAGTTGCGGAACAGCTATATCATGCTGCAACTTTCCAAAACGCTAGTGAGGCCACACTTGGAATACTGTGTACAGTTCTGGTTGCCACATTACATGAAGGATGTGGAAGCATTGGAAAAGGTGCAGAGGAGATTTATCAGGATGTTACCTGGTCTGGAGGGAAGGTCTTCTGAGGAAAGGTTGAGAGACTTGGGTCTGTTCTCATTGGAAAGAAGAAGGCTAACGGGGCATTTGATAGAGACATACAAGATGATCAGAGGATTAGATAGGGTAGACATTGAAAGATTTTTTTTTTCCTCGGATAATGACGTCTGCTTGTACGAGAGGGCATAATTACAAATTCAGAGGTGATAGATTTAAGACAGATGTCAGAGGCAGTTTCTTTATACAGAGAGAGGTAAGGACGTGGAATGTCCTACCTGCTAATGTAGTCAACTCAGTCACATTCGGAAGATTTAAACAATCTTTAGATGAGCACATGGATGATTTTGAGACAATGTAGGGGTACGAGCTGAGAATAGTTCACAGGTCGGAGCAACATTAAGGGCCGAAGGGCCTTTTCTTCGCTGTATTATTCTATGTTCTATGTTCTAAGCTTCTGAACCCCATTCTCCCGCTTTCTCACCGTAACCCTTGATCCACTTTACAATCAAGAACCTTATCTATCTCAGTCATAAACGCACTCAATGACATGGCCTTTACAGCCTTCTGTGGCAACGAATTCCACAGATTCGACACTCTCTAGCTGAAGAATTTTTCATTATCTCCGTTCGGAAAGGACTCCCTTTTCTCGAAGGATGTGTCCTCTCACCTTAGTCTGTCCTCTGAATGTAAACATCATCCCAACATCAATTCAGTCCAGGTCATTCAAGTTTCAATTAGATCCGCCCACATTCTTCTAATATCCATCAAACCCAAAACCCTGAAAGTCCAAATATGTATAGCTTTTCATTCCTGGGACAATTATCGTGAAGCTTACATTTAAAAAAGTACACTTCAGACTGTCAGTACCATTTCGATCAGTAACCTCTGCCTGTTTATTGTTGGTCTTATCTGAACTGGTGTTAGTCTCCAACTCTTCCTCAGTCACTGCCCTTGTGGACCTTTTTTGTCGGGTTCCCATTCCTCCACCACACTAGTTTAAACCTTCCTGAGTTGCAATATCAAACCTACCTGCCAGGAGATTGTTTCCAGTTCTGGTGCATTTCGTCCTTCTTGTGTCGGGGCTACCGACCCATTGATCCACATATCGGAAGCACTACCTCGTCTACCAGCTCTTTGGCCATGTATATAACTGCACTACTCTCCTGTTCTTAACCTCACTGCAATGTGGCATATTCGAGTCTGTCCAAAATCTATATTTATTTTAAGCATAACTCTGCCAAGACCCCTTTTTTTCAATGGTTAGATTTAATAATATAAATTAAATGTGACCTCAAAACCATGAAACAAGATTCCATTGAATCATTTAATGATGACAAGATATGATTATGTCAACTCCACGAAAACTGTTTGACAAGATATATCTATTGAATATCGATTTGCAGATGGACAAGGCAAAAAAAAAAACAGAAGTTAATCAAAAAGACCAGAAAATATCAGAGCAGGGATGCCATTCAACCCGTTTCCTCTGCTTTGCTGTTCAATGAGATTTTAGCTATTCTGTTCATTTCATCGGCAGGATCTTTATCCAGCATCACTAGCGGGTCAGAAAGTGCCCAGTGACTTTGCGAGCACAGCCCGAAGTAAGGAGTATCCAGCGATAGGCGATGGGTTATGGGGAGTCCTAAGAGTGGCACAAGACAAGGCTGTATGCAGTGACGAATTGACTGGGGGACTGAGTGAGATGAAGTGGGAGACGATGGACGCTGCACTCACGTAAATGGCTGGGAAAGATTTCCATTCTCCCAAACCAGCCTGAGCATCAGGACCGCTTTTACAACAAACGACTGTCATTTGCCGCATTTCTCCATCGACCAAAAGCAATAATACTGCAAATGGCCGAAACCTGAAACACATACAAAGACATACTGTGGAGAGAGTAAAAGAGTTAATGCTTCGAATGCAGGCATGCGAAGAAAGCACGAACTCCACACTGACAGGCACCTGGGAATGGAAATCCAAGCAGGTCCTTGGCGCTGTGAGGCAGCAGTGCTGTGTCAACATGCCAGCCCATGATGGTTCATAGGATTCGTCTAGGTTCATGCTTGTTTTCGACAGTCAGTTCAGTGGAACACTTTCATTCGGTCTGCGTAAGATTGGGAACGTTTTACAAAGCAGCAGATGGTAATTAAAAAGCAATAAGATGGAGAATATGAAATATGTAAGGTAGTTCACTATCGAAAAGGAGATTGCAGGAGTTTGGTTAACTAAAATAAAAGGAAGGGGGAAAAAGTGAATATTGGATGATTAGAACATGAGGCTGTCTATGGAGAAACGGAGAACGAACAATTCGTTAATGAACTGAATAGGAACTTTGCATCAGTCTTCAGAATGGAAGACACTAGTTTTATTTCAGAATCTCAAGAGAGTCAAGGCGAGAAATGAGTGCAGTGATCTGCACTGAGAAGAAGGTGCTGGGGAAGCTGGAATGTTCAAAGATGGGTAAATCATAAAGACTGGAAGGATGACAACATAACGTTCTGAAGGATATATCGGAGGAGATTGTAGAGGTTTTCGCGAATTTTCAGGAATACCTCACCTGGGAGAATCTCAAAGAACTGGAAAATGAGTAATGCAAAATCTCTGAGTAGGTAAGGAAGGAAAAGAAACAAATAATTATAGGTCGGTTAGCCTGTCATCGGTCATTACTAGAGTATTGAGTCCATGATTAACGTTGAAATTTCAGATACCTTGAAGGTGCATGGTAAAATAGGGCTGAATCTGCATGGCTTAGTCACGTAGAGGTCCCGCGTGACAATTCTGTCAGATGTTTTCAGAAAATAATGAGCAGGTTTGACAATGTAGAGCTGAGATTTGAGTGGCTAATAGAAGGTCTGTTAAATTTGATTCTGTGTTTACTGAATATTGTCAATTTATTCGTAACAACTTGCATTGGTGGTAATAGAAAAACAGTTGAAAATGTAAAAACAATCAAATACAAAACTGATTAAATAAAATAAGAATGGAGGGTCAGGTTATGTGTTGCTTCTTTATGATGTGGGAGCTGGTGGACCCCATTGTCGTTCCCAGTTAACATATCTGGGTGAGTGTTGGTTGCTGGATGAAATCTGGCTCAGAGTCGCTGGGTTGGAGTCTGACCTTTAGAAATTGTGACACATCAGGAAGGAGAGTGATCTTGATGTTGGTGCAGGAGACAGTCACACCCCTTAGACTATCCAACTTAAATTTAGCGAAATGGAGGGAGTGGCTGTGAATCAGCAAGGGAGAGGGATCCTAAGTAGCGTTGCGGGAGCCTGAGTGCCTAATCTTGTTTATGAGGTTTTCTCCCTGTGTGGACAGGAATGGGGACGAGCAGGAGAATGAGCTGCCTGACTGCTGCACTGTGGATACAGCGAGCCAGTCAAGTAGGGGAAGAGAAGAGAAGTGTTGTTGTAATCGGGGAGAGCATACTTAGAGGCAATGACACCTTGCTCTTAGCGTGTTTTGAGAAGATTTGTAGCTCAAATTGAGGTTCTGCATTCAAGTTTGCTCGCTGAACTGGAAGCTTCATTTTCAGACGTTACATTACCATACTAGTTAATATTTTCAGTGAGCCTCCAGACGAAGCTTCGTCCGGTGGCTGACTGAAGATGTTACCGAGTATGGTGATGAAAGGTCTGAAAATGAACCTTTCAGCTCAGCTAGCAAACATACATCCGTACCCCTTTCCCTGTTACCATGATCGAGAATGCTGACGGTTATGTTGCCTGTCTGGTGCTTGGGTTCGGGATATCTCAGAGGGACTTGGAGTGGTAGGGTCCACGTAGACACCAACGACATAGATTAAAACGACGGCAGAGTTTCCGTTGAAGGATATGAACGTCAAGGAGTTAAGTTAAAAGCAGAACCAAACATTTAATAACCTCTGGATTACTACCTGAGCCACAAGCTAGTTGGCACAGTGTCAACAAGAAAAAGCAGATAAATGCGTGGCTCAATAATTGTCATGGAAAAATCGGTTTGAATTCTTGCGATAAAGGCACCAGTACTGGGGAAGTAAGGTCCTGTTACATAAGGATGGTCTTTGTCTTTACCGTGCTGGAACCAGAGCCCCAGTGAATCGCAATGCTAGGGCTGGGAAAAAGGCTTTAAACTAATTATGGGGCTTCTGTGGGTGTGTGGGAATGATATCAGATATAGGGGAATTTAGAAAACCTGAATTAAAGAATAAGTAAGTGTGCAGAACTCAGGAGAGGTTATTAAAATCTCCAGCACAGACGAAAAAAAGGACAGAGTGTTTGGAAAGGGTTTGATAATCAAACGTCAGGCACATTGGGTAATTGAATGACAACAAGAAGGGGGTGGTTAATTCAGAACTTAATGTGATATATCTGCAAGCATTCAAGAAAAGGAATTAGGTAAACGCACTTGTGTTGCAGGTAGAAGTTGGCAGGTATGACGTGGTTGCAAGGCGATCAGTATTGGGAGCTGATCCTTCGAAGCTATCCAGTCCATTGACAAAATTGACAGGTGGGCAGACAGGTTGGGTTTGGCTTATTAGCAAGAAATGAAATAGACTCAATATTAGGGAATGAAGGAGGGTCAGATGGTGTAGAATCTGTGAGGATAGAATTGTGGAACTAAATACGTAA
The DNA here is from genome assembly GCF_037043375.1 of Chiloscyllium plagiosum. Classification (NCBI taxonomy): domain Eukaryota; kingdom Metazoa; phylum Chordata; class Chondrichthyes; order Orectolobiformes; family Hemiscylliidae; genus Chiloscyllium; species Chiloscyllium plagiosum. The sequence continues at coordinate 100,555,130 of NW_028270180.1, forward strand.
AAAATGAACATAGTTAAATTTATGTACAGGCCTCCAAACAGTAGTCAAGAGCTGGGATGCAAGATTCACCAGGAGATACAAAAGATGTGTTGGAAACGAAAAGCTATCATGGCATATTACAGTATGCACGTGGACTTGCAAAATTAGGTTGGTAGTGGATTTCAAGAACAGAGATTTGTGGAATGTCGGCTGCAGAGACGTGGATAACTTGTACCCACATGCAAAGGCATGCACTCATGCCACTCCCCAAACTGGAGAAACCGAGAGAAGTTCAAAAGAGCAGTTGACCAGGGTGTGAATTTTGCAGGCGGAGGAAGATGGTGGTGACTTGTTGTGGTTCAAGCCTTTGTTCCAGGAAGACCACCTGGTGGGTGATGGACGAATAAAGGGATTGTACTTGCATGGGAAATAGTAACAAATAACGCTGAATCTGTTGTTTACTGTCAAGGGAATCAAGGATGTACGTGGGCTGGGGCTGGACCAGGCAGAAGATAGTCATGTTAAGAGAACATGATCTCTGTCTGGCAGGAGCAGGCTAAAGCAATGATTCCGCTGGGCAGTTCTGTTTGTGGGCTTTCTGGAGAAGATGGAAGTGAACTGTTCTGTCATTGCGTCACCAACTTGTGGGCTGATTGTTGGGATGGGAAATCACAAAATTAAATGAACTCAGTTATCGCAGTTGATGCAATTACCTGATGTGCCATGGTGGAGTCATGATCCAGGGAAAGACCGGGAGAGTTATCTGAGAGCTGGCGCTCAGCCCCTGCAATGTAGAGTTCAGTACACCAGACTACAACAGCACCACCCTTATTGGCACAGGCTTCAAAGCACAAGCAGGCTCGGATATGAACGCACAGAGTGTTGTCGGAACAAAGGGTGATAGGTTCGATTGGGAAAAGGGGAAGCAGAGAAATTTAGGCAACAAATGTTCTCAATAAACAGATCGAGTGCAGGTAAAAGCACAGAGGGAAGGGCCCAGTTGGAGAGAGGATGTTGGTGCTGGGTGATATGGTCTGTTGGACGCAGAGAGTACTCTTGTCCAAAGACGTAAGCACGGGAGAGAACACAGCGGAAGGAGGATTCAACGTCATGTCGTGCCTGAAATTTATTAATTTGGGACCGCAAGGGATTAAAATGAGACATTTGCCGGACGTCGAGTCCTGAATGTTCTCCATCTGAGAGTGGAAGGTTAGGAGGGACGGTGAATATATGACAGGAGGTGGGGTTGGAGGAGGGGATGGAGTACAGGGTACGGTAGGAGAGAGGAGGAAGGCTCCGGAGGGTCATGGGCATCCCAAAGTTGTTGCATATTGTAGGCTTTGATGCTTGAAAGGAAAGGAAAACGGTTTGCAACATGAATGAGCAAGAGGATGAAACAGAAATGCAAAGTGGTGCAGCCTTGAGACAATGGGCCATGATGCTGTTCGACAGAGAAAAATGTTGAACTCAGTATGATTGAAATCGCATGATCTGTCCTCAGCAAGTAACTAACTGAAAACAATCGGGATCGTAATCTTTTTGTAATGTCCTGTGTACACTGGGGTAACACTCAACCAGCAAGATCTGACATTCCTGACACTTCCGACCAAACTGTGAAAACATAATACATATGTTGATATTTTTACAGGACAAGTTCAACCAGAGTTTTGGAAGGAACTAGCAAGAGAGGATTTATTTATCATCCCCAATAAGCTCTGGGGAATATGTTGGGGATCTGCCTTCCTGAACCGTCTCTGTTTAAGTGGTGCAGATACACACACAGATTTAAGGTGATTACAAGAGTTTTAGCAAATGTTAATGAAAGAACAATATATTAGTCCTCATTCAAAATGGCATGTTACTTGGAAGACAACTTGTAGGTATTGGTTTCCCATTGCTCACTGAGGAAATTACCAACATAGAGTTTCCATCCGATTCCCATTGATCACAGTGAAATTGTACTTTGATAATGATGGAAGTTACTTTGGTCCCACCTCAAATGACATTGGAACATCAATTAAAATAATAAAGAGCAAAATGGCAGAACACATCTTGTTGGAACAATATGCTCACTGTCCTCACAATGTTTTAAGGAATACTGATGCTTGGACTTCTGATTCTGAGCAGGGGTTTTTCTATGTGTGATGAGGCTGTTTGGTTAAGCGCTGTGACAGACAGAGGGAAAGAAGCTACACTCTGTGCTACGGGCAACAGAACCACCCCGCTCGTGGTGCATCTGACAGTGGCAGACACACACGATTTCCTCATCCTGTTACACATTGATCATCTCAGTGTCATCATTTACTGATGACCAATATCAAAACAGAAGCCAAAAGATTCCATCTTCCCTGTTGAAAAGCAAAAAGTGAAACAGATGGCCTTTGTGAATTGAGACAAACTGGACAATTGGTGTAACTTGCAGTGGTGAACGGCAGAAGAATTGTGTGAAGGGAAATCGTTTGTAGAAGGTACGTAGCAGCAGAGGGGATCGTCTAAAGAAAGTCGGAAATTAAAGAAACAATATAAAAGAGGAGGAGGAGTGGCAGATGTAGTTTTAGTGGCAAGAAAAGCTTATATTTGGAGAAGTGAGATCAGTTGAGAAAACATCACTGTTCAGGAAAATCATTGAAAATTAAGAAAATCTTTCTTCTACCTGTTTTCTATCACGTGATTCTTGTTGAGATTGTAAATTCATTCTGTATTTCGGTGTCTCCATCAAGTTCGTCTCTGCTGTGGTCTTTCAACGTTTTTGAAGGTTTTTTTTTAACAATTTGTGCAACAGAATTGTTTGTTCTCAGAATTTACTTCCAATTCAAACGAGATATGAGAATATAATTTCACCCTCTGAAATTTGTCTAGAATGTGCCATCTAATTGAATCTTTATCCTCATCACACTCGTCCAGTCAACAAACAATGAATGAGTCTGTGTCCATCTAGACGATGAGAAAATTCTTCAGCTCTGACTACTGCAGCGAAATTGACAAACAACACAGACCAGTGCCATGGAAAGTACAAATATTGAATTGCAAGGTACCAAAACCCAGTCCATCCTAAATTATTTACAAGCTTAATGAATACAACATGCAGTCGGGCACAGTGCGAAAGGTGATTTAAGCTCAATCTTAGAAATGCTATTTGTGGCTCCCTTATAAATGACCTTAACTACTCACTCTGTAAATTCTCCAAAATAAGAACAGCAAGAGACTGGATTTCTTAATTCTTCTTCTGTGAATAACAACTGGAGAACAGGAAGGAAATAAAGGCATGCTTGTGATATTCATAAATGATGATGTTGAGAATGTGGAAGATGGGGACAGTAGAATGATAAATCATGCTGTATATGACACAATGATCAGCCGGGTGGATCGCAGTGAGGAGGGAAGTATTAGCTTACAGGACTGAGCAAACTGATTATGCATATAGCCAGATCAATGGCCAATAAAATATAACGCTGATAAATGTGAGATGATGCACGGCAGAAGTAACAAGACAAGACAGTACTCAAACTATGAAGGGGAGGGGAGTTTGCTCGGCTTTTCTTTGCAATAGGGAAGGCTGAGGAGGTGTATTAAAGCAGACGGTGTAGGGGCAGGCTGAACAGACAACAGCTGCTCCCTTTAGTCGAAGGGTTAATAACAAAGGAACACAGATTTAAAGTAAGAGGGATGAGATTGAGAGAGGACATGTGGAATTTCTTTGGAACCAGGAGGGTGGTATGTGTCTCGAATGCACTGTCTCGGACTACGGTCGAGGCAGCTACTTCACAAACTTTTCAATGCCTTTGAATATGTACTTATTGGTGCAGACTCAATAGGCCTCTTTTTCATTGTATGATTCTATATAGTTTTAGCCATGAACATTCTGGTACATTCTGAAGAAATAACCAATGACACTTGCTGGTTTGTTCCGTTGACTGCAATCAATCAGTGACTATGTTAAAAACTAGCATAACCTCATGAAGCATCAGTATTTACTCAACCTACACCAGCCCGGCAATCTCTGGGAATATCCAAAGATAATTCACATGCTCAGTGCAAATATCGGCCAACAAAAGGACGAACATTTTTTCAGATGTTTCCCTCAATGATTTTACTAACAACAATTCCATGGATGCAGCCTTTCCTTCATTATAATCAGATTTCCAACTTTAACGTTGTTATTTCTTTGAATCAAAACAAATCCCTTCCCAGGCGTTCGCTTCGACAAGCAGGATGTTTTCCTCTGTCTTTCTGTTCATAACAGCATTCACCACCCCACTCCACCTCAACATCCAAGACCAAATCATTTTGCCAACTGTTTCCTTGATCCACTTCTAAGTTTTCTGTTACTTGAAAGTATGATTCCAAATAGAACGTTAGAATTTGTGACAGACCACATTGAGACAGGAGCGAAATACTAGTGTCCCAATTGAACCCAAACCCATTCTTCAGCACCATATTACAATCCTCAGGTACTGCAGCAGGCTGTGTCCCTATTCTGAAATATGTGGACATGATATAGATTTTGCTGACATATAAATAGCTCTTTAATTTGGCCAGGCAGTAAAGTCTATCATTGAGAAGAGAATCCAAAAGCCTTCCTTTGTAATCAGTGGTATAAACAAAATCCAGTGATAAATATCGTGTGTGTAACTATTGATCAGAAATTTAACTGAACCAGCTGTGCACAAACAACATTTCAGGTGCTAGTAATTCTGTTATATGAGTAACTCACATCCATAAGACCCCCAAATCTACACATTATCTATATGGCAACAGGCAGCGAGAGAAAATAAAGACACCCTGGTACCTGGAAAAACAGTAATCGAGGAGAAAGTAGGCGGCTTGTTTAACATTCCATTCATCACCAGTAATACTGACTCACTGCAACATTGACACACAAGATACACTGCTGTGACTCCATCTCAACAGCACTGCAGATTAACAATGCCAACTGAAGTGGAACCTCTCTCGGGCCATTAATGCTGGCCTAGCTTCGTTAAATCCCCAAATGAATGAAAACGAAAACTCAATTTTCCAGTAATTATTGAAGACTGTAGAGGTATTTTATTGATCTGATGAACCTGTCACTGTCTCCCAAGTTGTCTGATTTATTTGCAGAAACCATTTCGTGCAAAATTCAAAGAGAAGACCAACTGACAACTCAGGTCACAGGTTCATGTTTCAACTGTACAAAGCTTTCTTGTGGCCGTACTTGGGGTATTTTGAAGAGTTCTGATGGTCGCATTATAGGAAGAATGAGGAAGTTCGGAATGGGTTCAGAGGAGATTTGCTAGGATGTTGTCTGATATGGAGGAAAGGTCTTACGATTAAAAGCTGAGGGAACTGAGGCTATTTTCGTTTGGGACATGTTGGAAAGGTAACTTAATTGAGACGTATAATGTAAATTTTAATTTATTGAGGAGTGGCACGATGGCTTAGTGGTTAGCCCTGCTGCCTCACAACGCCAGATACTCGCGTTCGATTCCTGTGTGGAGTTTGCACGTTGTCCCTGTGTTTGCGTGGGTTTCCTCTCGATGCTCCGGTTTAGTCATTTCAGGTTATTTGTCCATTGTGATATGTGCATCAATGATGGATAAATATAGGATAGGGGAATGAGTAGAGGTGGTGTACTCTGCGAATGTACCGAAGGGCATGTTTCCACACTGTAGAGAATCTAATCTGATGATTGGATAACGAGAGACTTTTTCTTCAGATGGTGATAACTAGCTCGAGGGGTTATAACTTGGAATTGAGTGGCAGTAGATATAACACAAATGTCAGAGATAGTTCCATAACTCAGAGAGTAGTAGAGGCATGGAAAGTCCTGTCTGTAACAGTAGCAAATCCACCAAATTTAACGGCATTTATATGGTCATTTGATAACCATATGGACGAGATTGGAATAGTGTAAGTTAGATGGGCTTCAGATTGGTTTCACAGGTCGGTGCAACACAGAGGGCCGAAGGGCCTGTACTGTTCTATGTTCTGTATTCAATAAAACATGGTAACAGAGCATTTAAGAAGCAGCAGAATAAGCAATTAAAATGCCAGGGCTCCAGTTCTCGAGGTAAGTGGGATGAATGTAGTTTTTTGGTTTTTGGCCGGAATAGATATGTTGGGACTATTGTTATGCAATTTGGCTCCATGACCTTCAATGTTAAAATCGAAAGATGTAGTCTCATTATTTCCATCGCTGTTAGCAGCAAATGTTGAGGGATACAATCTCCATGATCACACAGCATCTTGGCCTGTCCCTTCACTGTCACTTGTACAGAATCCTGTACTGCTCTTTGAGACATATCTGTTCATGTCCCTGCACCACAAGGATCACCGCGATTCACCAGCATATTCTGAAGTGAAATTAGACACACGCAATAACCCAGGTAAATAGTGCGGTGAGGAAGGCATATGGCGTACTGGCTTTTATTGGTAGAGGAATTGAGTTCCGGAGTCCTGAGGTCATGATGCAGTTGTATAAGACTCTGGTACGGCCGCATCTGGAATATTGTGTGCAGTTTTGGTCGCCATACTATAGGAAGGATGTGGAGGCATTGGAACGGGTGCAGAGGAGGTTTACCAGGATGTTGCCTGGTATGGAAGGAAAATCGTATGAGGAAAGACTGAGGCACTTGGGGCTGTTTTCACTAGAGAAAAGAAGGTTTAGGGGTGACTTGATTGAGGTGTACAAGATGATTAGGGGGTTAGATAGGGTCGACAGTATGAACCTTTTCCCGCGTATTGAGTCGGGTATTACAAGGGGGCATAGCTTTAAATTAAGGGGGAGTAGATATAGGACTGATGTTAGGGGTAGGTTCTTCACTCAGCGAGTCGTTAGTTCATGGAATGCCCTGCCAGTAACAGTGGTGGACTCTCCCTCTTTATGGGCATTTAAGAGGGCATTGGATAGGTATATGGAGGATAGTGGGTTAGTGTAGTTTAGGTGGGCTTGGATCGGCGCAACATCGAGGGCCCAAGGGCCTGTACTGCGCTGTATTCTTCTATGTTCTATGTTCTATGACAGGGAGCTTTAGGAGGTGGACAAGTCAATGTTAGGGTGTAACCCAGAAACGTCGATTTCTCCACCTTCTGAAGCTGTTTGACTTGTTGTGTTCTCATACTCTCTCGTTTGTCTATTTTGGATTCGAGCATTTGCAGTCTTTTGCAGCCCCATCACCCAGTTCAAAGCCTGCAGCTGCAGAAAAGAAACGTTAGATCTCGAACGAATGGTCAACGCTCTTCGTTTCCAACCTCAACAGTCATTTTTCCTTTCAAAGACACGAAACTTCGACATTTCCAACTCCTAATGTTACCTGGTTTATTGTGTTTTTCCACACTCCTGCCTGTATAATCTTGGCAGCAAAACATGTTAGCATTGCTACAACCTGACATTCTGGACACGGTGTAAATGTCTTGCATTGCTAATTCCATTGGAATGTGGCCACAATATTTCTGAACATGGGAGTTAAGGAGAATCTGTCTGACTGTAACATTTTGATTTTGTTTTCTCTATGCAATGAAACATCATGAATTGGGATGAGAAAAACGGCTATTCCAGGAGTGCTCTGACAACCAACAAGACCTGATTGTGGTCATATCTCTCATGTCTGTCTTATTCCTCATACACCGAGCCATCTTGCACTTCCCTCAACCAAATCTCTTGGTTGCCGCTACCCCAACAATTAAGAATGACTAAAAAACATAGGACTGCCGACGGAACAATATTGGAACATGGGAATTAGGAGTGGGAGGAGGCAATTCTTGTCCACTGCATCATGTCATATGAGCATGGCTAATCTTGTCCCGGTCTCAACTGCATTTTTCTCTTTGATCCCGACAACTCTTTACCCTGCTTTTCATCAGAAACATATATATTTGTTTGTTCGTTCTGTGGATTGACTCTGCCTCCAGGACACATTTCGGTAATGAATTAGATAGATTGATAATCCTCTTGGAGAAGTAGCTTCTCCTTATCTCAGTCTTGAACAGACCTCCTCTCACTCTATGTTTATGACGACATGCTCGAGACGGTCCTATAAGGGGACATCTTTTCAATGTCCACCTTATGTCGGAAAAGTCGATTCTCCTGCTCCTGGGATGCTGCCTGACCGGCTGTGCTTTTTCAGCACCACACCCTCGTCACAAATCTAAGGTAGCCCGTTCTTGGATTAGTTCCATGGCATGTTGCTTTCAGAAATAATCCTTCATACACTATATTAATCGTTCTTCGAGGCTACCCTTGCGATATTGATTAATTGAGGCACAATGCATGTTCATTCCATGGTTGTGTCCTTGTTCCAAGCTCTCATTATTTTCTACATCAGAATTATATTTGGTGGGGTAGGGGGGAGGGGGGCACAGTAGCTGAAAATTACTCTTCCCAAGTTATTTATTTCCTTGCTTTTTATCTGTACCTCTACTCATTTTTGTTTTGTTCCCTGATGCCAATATCATTTCTGAGTACAATCTTGATGTCACCCTTAATAAATATATGAATTCCACCTCCTGTACTTTCATGTCTATCCTTCCGGAATACTGAGTGCCCTTGGACATTTAAGTGCCCAGTCCTGATCTTCCTGTAACCATGTTTCAATAATCCCTGCCAGGTCATACCCAGTTTTCTCAGTTTGTGCTGTCAGCTCATCAATTGCATTCGAAGTATTGCGTACTTCGAGGTACAAGATTTTTAAAATTGTTTCATTTATTTGTCTTTCCCCTTTAATAATTTGTTGTGCACTAGCTTCTTAATCTCACAAACCTCACACACTCACATCGCCCACACTGTCCATCCTTATTTGTAAATTCCTGGCAAAACTACACCACACCTCCATCCTTTATTCGGACACAATTCCTTCCCGCACCATATGAATTAGACTGGCTGTACCTGATCTTCTATTCACCTCTACCTTCCGCTCAGTATCTGACCTGCTACATTGATTCCCACCCTCCTGGTTTATTAGTTTACTCCACTTGACTTGCACTAGCAAACCTTCTGACAAGAATGTTGGATCTCCTCCGGTTAAAGTCCAAACTGTCTTTTTTGTACAGGTCCCATCTATCCTGGAAAGGATACCAATGGTACAAAAACCTGAAATCCTCACTCCTGACTAGCTCTTTAATCTTATCTTAAACTACGCTATTTTCTCAATCCTTAGATCTTTACCATTTGACATGGGAAGTAATCCAGAGATTATAGTGACTTGTCCTCTCTCTGTCTGTCTATCTCTCTCACTCACAATCTCTGTATATCTATCTATCTATCTATCTATCTATCTATCTATCTATCTATCTATCTATCTATCTATCTATCTATCTATCTATCTATCTATCTATCTATCTATCTATCTATCTATCTATCTATCTATCTATCTATCTATCTATCTATCTATCTATCTATCTATCTATCTATCTATCTATCTATCTATCTATCTATCTATCTATCTATCTATCTATCTATCTATCTATCTATCTATCTATCTATCTATCTATCTATCTATCTATCTATCTATCTATCTATTTATCTATCTATCTATCTATCTATCTATCTATCTATCTATCTATCTATCTATCTATCTATCTATCTATCTATCTATCTATCTATCTATCACACACACGCACACGCGTATACAGACAAATATATAGACACATATAGATAGACACATCACATCGTAGAAGAATGCCAGTGACCTTATAAATAGTCAGAAACATAATTGGAATGAAGGACTTAGTTAAAGGAGGGACAACGAAATTGGATTAATTCTTCCTGGAGCAGAATAAAGACATGAACAGATTGTTGTGCGCAAAATTAGGAAAAGCATTTGCAGGAAAAAACAAGAATAGTTTCATTTGGTTAGCATTACAGCATCTCCGAGTTCCAGTTTCAAGACTGTCTGGAAAAAGAGCTCGGGGTGAGATAAGGAAACAATTCTTTACTGAGCCAGGTGTTAGAACGTTGAATGCACTGCTTCGGAGAGTTGCGGATGAATATTCAAAAGAGAACAGGATATATATTTCGAAGTTATGAGTTTAAACGTCTCGAGGGTAGGGCTGGCAAATGGGAGAGCTTGGAAGACGTTCGGAGGTGAGGCACACACAGTAGCCCAATGACCTCCTCCTGCACATTAAAGTTTTGTACTCTATCATGTACAGATTCTACTGTAATGAACATGAAGTCGTATACTGCACCATTAAGCGAGTATGAATGCTGCTTTGCACTGAGAGCTTTTAGACATCTGTCATGTGACTAACGAGTGGTCTCAGAGGGTATTGGACAATTGAAAATATTTAACATTTATCTAAGAAAAACGACTTGAGTTTTCGGTGTTATGTCCATCCGAATTTAACCAATCAGTTTACATTTTGCCCCAGGATACTAAAACCCAATCGAGTTTGAATTTACAGTTTTAATAACATCAAACCAATGAGAAGTTCCGACCTTTGGGGGACACAGAAGCCGGCATTTTGAGAGTTAGTCATAGAGTGATCACCTGTAAATGTCAGGGTATCTGCCAGGAAAATACTGTTTTGACAAACATTCGAATTTAGTCAATCAGTTTAAATTATGCCCCAGGATACTAAAGCCGATTTGAAGTTGAATTTATTGCTTTTGCCAACCTCAAACAAATGGGACGATTCGATTTTCGGGGTATAAAGAAGCCGGCAGTTTGACAAGTTTGAGAGAGACCAACTACCATCTAGAGAGACAATGCCATTCAAAACACTCTCTCCCAATGGTACCTTTTTCTGATGAAACATCATTTTCCCAATTAAAAAGGGACTTAACTCGAGAGTCCGGCCTCCATTTTCAACAGAGCACCGAGGAGAGTAGGATGAGAGCAGAGCGGGCTGTAGGTCTGTTTTTTTCGCACTTAACAAGCGACTTACCTCAAAGTTGGGCCTCCATTTTGAATAGACCGGCGAAGAAAGAGGGTGGAGTGAAGCGAGGGCTACCGGGTAGGTCAGTTTCTTGCCACTTTAAAAACAGGATTTATCTCGAGAGTTGAGATTCCATTTCGAATAGACGGGTGAGGAGAGAGGGCGGAGAGAAGCAGGGCCCGCTGGGAACAGGGAGGGTAGAAAAAGAGGCGGGGATGAAGCATTGCCAATCGGAGATTGCATCACAGTTACAGAAATGAAGGTTGTCGAAAAAGGTGTGTCGACTGAGTCAGTAGGGGTGGAAGTTCGGAACAGCTATGGAGCAGTCACCTATTTGGCGGGTGTCTGCAGATACCTAAAAGCCGTGGAGAGTCTGAAGAACGCATAGGTTGGCAGATTTTTGAAAAATACAGATGAAGCAGAGTTGTTTTTAATGGTTACTTTAACTTTCCCAATATTGACTGGATCCACCTTCTTGCAGATGATGTAGGTGGAACCATTTCTGTCAGGTGTGTTCAGGAGGTCCTCCTTACTCAGTATGTCGACAGACGCCGAGTGGAGAGGCCATTTTGGATTTGGTGCTTGGCAATGAGCCAAGACTGGTGTCAGATGTCACGATGGGAGAGCACTTTGGTGACAGTGACCACAAACGCCTCACATTTGTCTAAGTCTTGTAGAGGGAAAGGAGCCGTTTACAACGGAAAATATTTAATTGGGGAAAAGGAAATTATGAGCCTGTCAGGCAGGAGTTACGAAGTGCACATTGGGAACAATTGTTCCACTGAAAGGTCAAAACAGACACGTTGAGCTTGTTAAAGGAGCAGTTGTTGCGAGTAATGCACAATTTCTTTCCTCGGACAGAGGCAAGAAGCAGTAAGATGATGGAGTAATGATGACGAGAACAGAGGAGGTTCCCGTCAAAGGGAAGAAGGTTGCTTAGGTAAGGTGGAGCAAGCAAGGATCTCGCACAGCTTTACAGGATTACAGGCTTACTGGAAATGAGCTCAAAAATGGACTGAGGAGAGCAGAAAGGGGACACGAAAAAGCATTGGAAGGAAGGATTATGGAGAACTCCAAAGCATTTTACTCATACGTGGGGAATAAGAGAATGATCAGGGAGAACTCAGGGCCGGTCAGGGATAGCACAGGGAACGTGTCGGTAGAGTCTGAGAAGATAGGCGAAGCCCTTAATGAGAGTTTTGCTCCCTTTTCACAAAGGAAAGGGACCTGCTTGTGAATGAGAACTTTGTTGAGCTGGGAAACAGGTTTGAACCGATAAAGATTGATGAAGTTGGCGTGCTGGAGGGTTTGCCAAATATTAAGGTTGATAAGTACCTAGGGCCAGACCAGATTTATCTTAGGTTGCTCCGGGAAGTGTGAAAGGATGTTGCCAAGCCGCTGGCAAAGACCTTTGCTTCCTCACTCGCCATGTGATTCATACCAGACGATTGGAGGGAGACGAATGTTGTTCACGAAGGGGAATAGGGAAATTCCTGGCAATTACAGAGCAGTCAGTATTACGTCTGTGATTAACAAAGCTTTGGAAAAAATCTGAGGGATAGGATTTATGACTCTTTGGAAAAGCATAGCGTGATTAAAGGCAGTGAGCATGGCTTTGTGAGGGGCAGGACGTGCCTGAAAAATCTTATTGAGTTCTTTGAGGAAATAGCACGACAGATTGATGAAGTTCGAAGGTATACACGGTAATGAAAGGCATGGATAATGTCAATAACCAGAGACTTCTCCCCAGGACACGATGGGTCATAGTTTTAAGATATTGGGAGGAAGCTATAGAGGAGAAATCAGAAGTAGGTTCTTTGCACACAGAGTTGTGAATGCATAGAATTCATTGCCAGCGGTGATGGTGCAAGCAGAGTCATTAAGTAGTTGCTGGACATGCACATTGACAGTAGTGAATTGAGGAGTGTGTATGTTAGGAATAATCCTCGGCACACATCGTGGGCCGAACAGCCGGTTCTGTGCTGTACTTTTCTCAGTTCTCTGTTCCAAAATCCCGAAAATCACCCATGGAGCTCAACAGCCTTGGGATGTCAGACACCAACAACGACAGGCCGCTGTGTGGTTTTGAAATTAAGTTGATGCAATTTTAGTACATGTTTATTTGGATAGTATGTTGTTATAGAGTTGAAGGCAGGTAATAAGTATTTAAGGGAAAGGGTGCTTAGAGTTGTAAATAGTAGAATTTATGAGTTATCTGTCCTACATTAACGGATTATAAAGCAAGTTGAGCTTTTCCGGGTGTTTGAGTTAAGTAACAGGTTTAACAGCAGTGATCTAACACGACGTAAGGTCAGTATCCGATTACTTCCTGTGGTAAATGCTGGGAAATTACATGATTATATTTGGTGCAAAACCGTTTAAAATGCAAGTGTTGCAAGGTCAGCTTCATTATGAAGTTAAACAAAAATAAACAACACTATATTAAAGTCCAATAGATTTATTTGAAAGTGCTGACTATTGGAGCACTGCTCCTTCATTGTATCTACCTGCTCTCAAAGCCCGTGTTTCCAAATAAACCTGTTGGATTTTAACCTGGTGTTGTCAGATGTTTAACTTCGGCCACCCCAGTCCAACATCAGCTCCCCCACAACATTATGAAGTCTAATTATTACTAAGCGCATGAATAAGTTAATTGTTATTACCTATCACTAAAACAAATATTTCATTGCTTTGACATAAAAGTGTTTGAAAATGCTTGACTTTTCACTCACACGAAAATAAGTTCATCTTTTTTTTTCACTAACTATATTTCACATTAAATATCATTCATTCTAAAATTGCAAGTTTTCAAATTATTGCTCGCGAAAATGTAATAAATCTAATCAATTATTTAGACTAATATTCATGGTGCATGTTGAATTATTGCGATTTCTACATTGTTCGCAAATAGCTGAAGCGCGTATATTTCAGTGAGGGAGTGAATTGATTGGTCATAGTTAAATTTATAAGAACGTTATTTCTATTTAATCATTCAATTGTTTGCTCACTCTGAATACGAAATCATTCAGAGGCCAACCACTTTCCAAATGTTGGAGGGACAATGTTTTCATTTGGTAATGAATACGCAATTATGATCAAAACAATGTTCAGATAGAAAGTATTTTATGCAATATAAAAAATATGCATTGCCATTTTTTTGTCATAAAATGTTGACGGTTTGTATTTTAGTTCTGTAAATATGGAATCAACCCAACTGTTTTCAGAGATGATGCAATTACTGTTCAGTTCAAAATTATAGTTCACGTCTTGCAGAACTTCGCGGCTTTTCAACTCAATTCGCTTGCTCATGAAAGCCAACACACTATATATCTTCTTAATAACATTATCAACTTGGGTGGCAACATTGAAAGAGCTATGCACACGTGACACAAGATCCCACTGTTCCTCTACATTGCCAGGAATCCTGCCTTTAATTTTGTTTTCTGCATTCAAATTCATCCTTCCAAAGTGAATGATTTCACACTATTCCTGTTTTAGCTCCAACTGCCACTTATCAGCCGAGTTCTGCATTCTGTCAATGTCCCCTTGCAACGTACGACAGCGCTCCACACTATCCACAACTCCACCAACCTTCGTATCATCGGCAAGCTGACTAACACACGCTTCCACTGTCTTGTGCAAGTCATTTATGAAACTCATAGAAAGCAAAGATCCCAGAATAGATCCCTGTGGATTTCCACTGGTCACCGAGCTCCAGGCTGAATACGTTCCACCTGCCACCACAGTCTTTCTTCTATGGGCCAGCCAATTGTTTATCCATAAGACAAGGCTTCCCTGTATCCTATGCCTCCTTACTTTCTCAATGAGCCTACCATGGGGAAACTTATCGAAGGCCTTGCAAAAATCCATGTACACTGCATAAACTGCTCTGTCTTCATCAATGTGTTTTGTCACATCTTCAAAGAATTCGAAAAAGTTTGAGTTATCATCTCGCCCTCACAACGCCACGCTGATTATCTCTAATCAAACTGCAGTTTTGTAAGTAATTATAAATCCTGTCATTCAGAAATCTCTCCAAACTTTTGCCCATCACTGATATAAGACTTACCCGACTGCAATTCGCATGGATATCCCAATTCCGTTGCATGAACAAGGGAATAACATTTGTTACCTCCAAAATCTGGCAGCACTCCAGTGGACCGTGAGGACGCAAATATCTTCGCTATAGACGCAACTGTCTCTTCACTCGCTTCCTGGAGAAATCTAGGGTATATCCCGTCTGGCCCAGGGGATTTATCTACCCTGATGTTTGCACTTCAGACAGTTTGTAAATTATCTCCACTTGTCCTTTTCACAATGTCCTGTACAACCATTTCACAGATGCTCTCCATACGGCATTCTACACAGTGATGCTTCTGAACAAGTGCAGTTCTCAATATCCTTTGCATCATGGAAGACATCAATGCTTTCATGATGAAGGGCTTATGCACAAAATGTTGACTCTCCCGCTCCTCGTATGCTGCCTGACCTGCTGTGCTTTTCCAGGGTCAGAGTTTTCTCATCTGACTCTCCACCAACTGCAGGCCTAACATTCTCCATTACTGAGGGGTGAGTCAAAGTGTGCTGTGTCTGGCAAAGCTTAGCCGCTGAGGCAGAATCTGAAGAACAGGAGAATCGACATTTTGAGCATAGGTCCTTCATCAGGAATGAGGCATGAGACCCATGGGGGCTGAGAGATAAATGGGAGGGGTGTGGGGCTGGGCTAAGGTAGTTGGGAATACGATGGGTTAATGAATGTGGGTGTGAATGTGATAGGTCGGAGAGGAGGGTGAAGTGCATAGGTATGAAGTAAGCTGAGCATTTCAAGAGGGCATTGTGGAGATGGAATTTTGGAAGTGAGGAATCTGGTGAAACCTGCAATTATCCCGTGCTGCAGTAGAGCCCCAAGGCGGACATTGAGGCATTTTTCTTCCAGGCATTCCACAGTTCGGGTTTTGAGGTGAAGCAGGCACAGGACTTGCGTGTCCTTGGCGGAACGCGAGGGGGGGCTTTAAAGTGTTCGGTCACGGAGCGGTGCGATTGTTTCATGTATATGTCCCCCAGGTTTTCTCTGAACTGTTCTACAAATTGGCGTCCGGTCTTACCAGGGTAGAGGAGACCACACTGGGAGCAACAGACACTGTTATTGACGTGTGTGGAACTACAGCTAAATCTCTGTCGAATGTGGAAAGATCATTTGGTGGCTTGGATGCAGGTGAGGGAGGAGGTCTGGGCGCAAGTTTTGCACTTCCTGCATTGGCCGGCGAAGGTGTCGGGAATGGAGGGTGGGTTGATCGGTGGTGTAGACCTAACAAGGGAGTCGCAGAGGGAATAGTCTTTCTGGAATATAGATAAGGTTGGGGAAGGACAGTCAGGCCCAGAAATATAATGATGTTCAATTAAGTAATGCAAAGAGGAGATATACTAAAAATAAAGGAAAATTCAAAGAAACGTAAATATTATTTAAACATAAAAGGCCGAGTAGTGGGGTCCGTTTGTAAGTGGCAGAAGTGGTGGAGGACATTGTAATGACTCCAGATTTTTGTGGAGTGGAAAATCAGTGCCAGTGTGGTTTTATCTTTGTTGCGATTGGGGGGGCTGGAGTTCAAGCACAGAGGTGCGGGACGTGGAAGAGTTGCGCAGAAGTGGACCATTGACCATGTGGGATGGTAACTTGCAGTCTTTAAAGAAAGAGGTAATCTGGGATGTTCTGTGGTGGAATTGGTCCTGCTGAGAGCAGGCGCGGCAGAGGCGGTGGAATTGGGAATTAGGGGTAGAGTTTTCACAGGAGGCAGGATGTGAGGAGATGTAGTCCAGGTGGTTGTGGGAATTGGTGAGTTTGAAGTCCATGAATATTCTTTCGCTGGAGATGGAGATTAAGAGGGCTGGGAAGGGGAGGGAGGTGTCCACGATGGTCCTGATGAACGCATGTTCGGGTGAAAGGTGATAGTGAAGTTAATGAACTGTTCAGTATCCTCGTGGGAGCACGGGGCGCTCCCAATATAATCATTGACAGAGCGGATGACAAGGTGGGGAAAGGTAGCTGTGCAGCTTTGAGCTTTTCAGCGTATCTCTTCCATTTACTGCACATCCACGCTTGAACCCGACCCGTCCAATCACAAGGACAGTAACATCTTGTCCACACATTCCACCCGACCAACCTCCCCCATCGCCATTTTCACCAGCTACAAACCGACCCCACCCACTAGATATATATTTCCCTCCCCCGTCCTATCTGCGTTCTGCAGAAACCATTCTCTCTGTGCCTCCCTTGTCAGGTCGACATAACCCCATGAAACCATTCTTCATTCCCAGCACCTTCCAATGCCAACGCAAGAAGTGCAAATTCTGCTCCACACCTCCACACTTACCTCTGTCCAAAGCGCTGAAGGAAACTTCCTCATTCCAACCACCCACCTCTCCGACCTATCTCCTTCAACACCATCTTCAACTATGTATCTCATTCCTACCTCCCACACCCCTCTAATGTATGTCACAGACCCCTTGGGGGACCAGCCGCATTCCTGTTGAAAGCATAGATTCTCCTGTTTCTCGGGTGCTGCCTCACCGGCTGTGCTCTTCCAGCACCACACATTTCGAGTCTGATCTCCAGCATCTGCAATCCTCCATTAGTGGTGTTTGGCACAGTGGCTCAGTGGTTAGCACAGCAGCCTCATAGCCCATGGGACCCGGCTCCGAATATCAGACTCGGATGAATGTTTGGAATTTGTATATTGTCCCTGTGTCTACGAGGGTTTTCTCGTACAATCGAAAGATCTGCAGGTCAGGTGGATTTGCCATGTTAAAATTGCCGATATGTTGGATGCATTAGTCAGGGTAAATATAGAGAAGTAAGGGAATGGACCAGGCTGGCTGACTCTTCGGAGGGTTGATGTGGACTCTCTGGGTCAAAGCACCTGTTTCCAGACTATAGGGTTTCTATACTGCATACTGAGTGGAGAATTAATCACCAGAAATTTATGGTATATTGAGGTGATAGCTCAGTTCTGGAAAGTTGCATTTGATGAACACGTTGTTTTAAAAAAAGAAATTAGAATTCAACAAATTTTCATTCAGACTTAGATTACAGTTTTGGTTCACGGATTGAACATCCTGATAACAAACAGGGAATGTGTGTTGAACTCCGAGGTACAGAGATTCGGGGTGCTATATGCCAGGCTGGATGCCCTTTACCTTAATGCTGGGAGTATTATTTGGCAGGCAGATGTGATATGGGAATGAGTTTACATGTCAAACTGTGACATTATTACCATCACAGAGATGTGGTTGAGGGATGTCAGGGCTGACAACTCTATATTCTGTGGTGGACATGAGAGGGTATAAAAGAGGACATGGTGTTGTTTTATTCATTATGGAGTAAGTGACTGTCGTAAGAACGGAAGATGCCTGGGAAGGTTCTCAAAATGAGGCTTTGTGGGTGGAGCGTTGGATCAATACAATGACAGACACACTGCTCTGGATATATTATCGAACTCGAGATACAAGATAATACAGGAGCACACAAATAAGCCATTTACAAAGGTGTGCAAAAATAGGATATTTATATTCAGGCAGTTCAAATAGACATTTATTGGGGTAGTGATGACTTCCTAAGAAGGGACAGAGAGTTTGAAATGTATTCCAGACAGCTTCTTTTATTAACATGTCGAAGATGCAACAAGGGGCGATGGAAAGCTTTGCCCTCTTTGTGGCGAATGAAACCAGGCAGTATTGGGGGAGCATTTTTGGTCCAGTGTCAGTGACACATTCATTTAAATTTTGGTAAGGAAAAGACAAAAACGAAGGTTTGAAAAATAAAATGTTTTGGATTGGGGAGGCAGATTTTATTGAAATTTCGACAGGATCTCACCAAAGTACAGTCCCTGCTCGGTAAAACTGTAGCAAACATCGTGGGTGGGATCACATGATCAAAATGGAAATGATGAGAGTGTCAGCCCAACATGATATGCCGAAGATAAAATTTACGAAAAAAGTCCAGAGAACCTTGGATGTCGACAATTATTCGGAACTGAATTTAAAAGGAAAGAGAAGCTCAAAGCAGCTATAGAGTGAGCAGGTCAATTGCATCCCTTTCAGAGTATTGAATGTGTAGGAATAAAGTTAAAAAAAGTAGAAGAGCGAAAAGGAATGTGATAAACGATTAGCAAGAATACAAATATATTTCATTGTTCCTTTTCATTGTCTCTCTATTGGAAAAGAGATCATTCCTTATCAAGGACAGAAGTGATGTACACAGTGCCCCAAGAACTGTCTCATCAGTATTCTACCACTTCAGGAAGGGGTCTTCACTCCTCTACTTGAATCATTTTGCAATGAAGCACAGCATGCAATTTACTGTGCTGATTACTTCTGTCCGTGAATCATGACCAAGTAAATCCAGCTCCATTTCTCCAAGAGCACTTCCCACCATCTCACTTTCTAACATATATAAATTAAGAAGGATGGTACGTTTTGCTCAATGATTTCTTTGCTTGTGTACAGCTATACTTCAAGCACAGCCTCACTAACAGCAACACCAGTATTGCCAGTAGAGACGCGTGGAGATGTTGGGGAGGCGATGGCCCTGATACCTAAGTAATGACCGAGAGCCCGGATTCGAATCCCACCATGATAAATGTTGGAATTTGAGTTCAAAAGTGTATAATGAATTAAGAATCGAATAAAACTGCGAAACAAGTTTGGATTGTCAGAAATTCCTTCCTGGCCCACATTCTCATGTCCTTCACGGGAAGAAACTGCTATCTTCACCTGGTAGAACTTGCAATTGACTCCAGAGCCACAGCAATGTGTTTGATACTCACTTGCCCTTTGAAATGGCCAAGCCGGCCACTTAGTTATATCAGTCACTACAAAGTCTCAAAGAAATGAAACCAGACAGACCTCAGCACTGACTACTGACAGCCCGCGGACTGCAGTGGGTGAGGGAAGGCAATTCAACAACACCTTCTCAAGGACAATAAGGGAAGGGAATTAAGTGCTGGCCCAGAATCCCATGAAGGAAGAAAAGAAGATCATCACACTCCGGGAAGAAAGATAAAGGTACATAACTTCATTTAAACAGGAACTTTGATGTATACCCGACATAATATTCGGTAACATGGGGACAAGAGAAAAATAAATAACACTAATTTTGTTTGCTATTTCCATTCCACCTGATCATGAATAGTCATCTTGTTTGCTTTTTTTCTATCTTTCTCTTTCTCTACCTGTTCAAATCACCTCTTCTTCCCTCCACAATAGACGTTCCTGTCAACAGCATCAATCTCACTATTCCCCATCTGTGTTCAGTTCTCACGTCTGGACAGTCGAATCGAAATGCCAATTATGTTTCTCTCTCGAGCTGATGTTGCCTAAACTCCTCGGTTTCTCTAGTACTTCCTCGTGCTTTTTATTTTTGATCTCTAGAATCATTATTTGTTTTACTTAACCTTTAATTTTGTCATTACATAGGACGCCTGCATCACTGGCAACGATATTCATTCGTTGTGCTCACGAAACGCACATTATTGAGGCCACTCCTTAAGGTAGCAAAGAGGAAAGCATATTGCTGTTGTTCTGAAGTCAATCTTAATCCAAACCAGGTAATAATGTTAGATTTCTTTACCAAAGGACATCAGTGAATAGAAAAACTTATATGCTGTTAGTGTTATCGTTGCCATTGGAGAAATTCGCTTTTATTTCCATTTCCTGTCAATTGAATTTAAGTTCTGACATCATCTGTGGTCGCACTTGATGCATGGCTTTCTTATAATAAGATTAAAAATGGTTTGAATGGTTCTGCATTACATTTCCAGCAACATTATTACTCTGAAACAGTGCCCTATCATGAAAATACTGTCAAGAATAAGGATAGTGATCGAAATATTTGCAACTGAAAAAGTGCTGAGAAGAGAGTTGGAACCGTAAAGTCTGAATTTTACCAAGGCATAGATAGTCATTTATTTTGCAACAACACGAACACAGTGGTCGAGACTGGGGAAATTACGAATCCGGTCGTGGAGAGGTTTGGCAATGGAAGGAGTATCGAGTCATAAACCAATTCAGGGCAAAAAGCGATCTCGGGATTGTGAACATTCTTGTTGTCAGATCTTTGTCTGGTGGAGGTGGAGGTCTTAAATATGCAGGTAATGAATGAGTTTGTAGTTGAAACTGAAATCAATAGTTTCCATCTTTACAAATGCAATAGAAATAGCAATGAAGTTCCACATGGTTTATTGGATTAATAAATGAATAGCGACGGAGAGACTTCCCAGGAACACAAACAATAACGAGGATGGGATAGTAGCCCGCCTGAATAATCAGCAGTAAAGAGTATATTCGCCATGGCAATGTTGCCCAAGGCGCGGAAATCCAGGAAAGACCCAAGAATAAACTCCTGTCCATTGTTGTGAAGTTCCACTCAAATGTTCCCAGATTTTGAACATTCTTCCACTTGTCTCTGCAGCTGCTGACCCCTGTTAGTTTTTGAGGTGGTGCATCTGCTGCGACAATCGGATAACACATTGCAAGAAACCCTTATTAATAAGAGAGAGAAAATCTCCAGTGACACAATTCGAATCCATGGAGACTGATGTTAATCACAGTTACGGAACAAACAGTTCTTGCTAACTCCGTCCAGCATGGACTTTCGGTTCACACTAATAACTGGATTGGATTGGATTTTGTCACCTCTGGCCATTGGTATCATCTCCCATCGTCAATTATCTTGTGAATTTAATTGTAAGGGGGAATGATGCATGTTTACTTACCGCAGGCTGGATTATTGCGCTGTGTTGTCCATGTACAATGCTGTCACACGCCTGAACACTCCCTCACCCCAAAAATAGCACAATCAAGATGATCTTACTGTGCTGATCTCTTCTCAGAACAGGCGCCCATCAACAGATTACGAGTGGGCATATTTCTCTTGACCTGACAAAGGAAGTATGGATTTATCTGGACATTCCTCTCGTTGTTTTAATAAGGCAATTATGTATCTTCAACACACAATGCGCTTCATCAATTTTTTATATGAATTTCAAATATGTTAATACGCTTTATTGGCTTTAAAGCAGTGAGACTTTCATTTATTTGACTTCAGTCCAAAGCCAAATGTGATGTAGTAGATAACCTGGTTCATTAAAATCCAGTAACAGAATGAATATGACATTGTCTAGGGCACAGAAAATAGCGATGTCAGTGCCACTGGAGACTTATGGGGAGAATAGTAATATCTCGCAGTCACGAGTATTCAACTATCACTCGTTTAGATGAAGAGAATGAATTGTAATGCAGACCAAAGGAATAGATGACATTTGGGAGATGGATTCTGAGAGGCAATTTGGATTGAACAGGGCAATTTTAAAGGTCATTCAGGGAATTGTGTTTTACACAGACTGTTTAATGACAGGTGATACAGGTTGATAGGTTTGTTTACATCTGGACAGGATATTCAGAATTAAAAAGAGACACAGATAAGAAAATGTGTAGGGGTACAAGGAATTACAACACAGTAACCAAAATCTGGTACACAGATGGTGGGCTTTGCGACCAACACCTTTGCTGTAATTATTCTGAAAAAAATGTATTAAAAGTTTTCAGAGGCTGAGTGGACAAGTCTATTCAGAAAGGACATAGATGATTTCATCATTGAAAGTCCATTCTTGTTGTTTGACAAAGTTTAGCTGTCTCTAAAATGTCTTTTAAATCAAAATGAATTTGCTGAGATTCACGTATTTAAGAAGATATTGGGAAAAATATATTTTTTGAACTTAAAGAAGAAACAAAATCCAGTGTAACACAAAGGTCACCAGTACATGTGATGGCAACAGGAATAGAGCATATTGTCCAAATATAACCATGTTCAACATCTAGCCCCGTCATGAAAGGCAAAATATTAGAGATAATGGAAATTTGGAATACACACTCAACATAATGAAGACATTCAACAGGTGAGGCAAGATCTGAAGAAAGAAAAACAATGTTAACATATTGAGTCTGATATGAACCGGTTCTGAACAAGTCATATTGGACTCCGAAAAGTTAGTTCTATTCCTCTCTGCTCCGATGCTGTCAGAACTACCGAGTTTCTTTACAGCATTTTCAATTGGCGTATAGGCAGGAGACAGAGAGTTATGCAGGAGTATTGCTTTTCGGTCTGAGGTCTGTGACCATAACTACTCCACAGACATTTTTCCAGGGTTATCAAATAAATGATTTGGATGAGAGTATTGAAGAGAGGTAAGTAAGTTTGCAGATGACACCAAAATTGTTGGCACAGTCGACAGTGAAGAAGGTTTTCGAAGATTGCAAAATGCTCTTAAACAAAAGGGTCAATGATTTGACAAATGCAATTTCGAGTTCAATCTGGATAAATGCAAAGTACAGTCAATAGGGTGTGTTTGACGCTGTCTGATGCAACGGAAAAGGAAGATTTGTTCATCGTCTCTTGTTGTTCAACACAAAAATGTCCTCCTTGATCTTTAAGAGATCTTACCCTCTCCTTCGGTTCTCTATTGCTCTTCAATGAGTTGTAGAATCACTTTGGATAATACTTATCGACCACTGTTATCCCATATCCACTTTTCGTCTTCCTGATTTCCCTCTTCCGAATGGACCAAACTCTTTATATTGATGAAGAGATTTAATTGAGACAAATTGTCTCTATTCAGAATAAGATTCTCTTGTTTTTGAGTAGAAGCTCACTAACTTTATTCATCAATTGTTCCTTAATTTGCCAGACTCACCCTTCACTCTCCTAGGAAATCTATCCCCTCTAAACACTTGTCGGCACACTGTTGAATAGCACCTACTTGTCAGATTGTTAACTTTCTACTCCAACCAAAAGTTGAAAGTCTTTGTCTGTTCACCCAAAATTACTTCAATCACCTAACCTGTCTATTGCACAAAGGAAGTTCTAAATTTGCCCCTTCTCTCGTAGGGACAAGCACGCATTGATTGCAACGAAATTCTTTAACTCATTTGATAAATTCTTCACCATCATCAAATTCTTCACCAACCAAACCTTCAACACTATGGTAGTCCAAGTCAATGTTTGAAATATTAAAATTGCACGTTATTCCAATATTATTATTCTTACAAATATCTGAGAAATCCTGACATAATTTGTTTCCCAATTTCTTTCTTGCCATTAGGCAGCATATAGTACAGTCCCATCAAAATGATCTTTCCTTATTTTTAATTTCTACGGATATATTTTCACTGAACGATTTTTTTCAGAATTACCTTTCTTAGTTACAGTTAATTTATTTCTTCATCAAAAATGCAAGGATCCTATGCCATATCTCATTTTCTACCTTTGCAACAGCACCTAACAATGCAATGTTGTATTGCTCGTCTTGAGCATCTCTCAACCAAGTTTCTGGAGCAGCCAGGATGTCGTAATCGCATGTTCATAAACATGCTGAGTTCATCAGCTTTCCAAGTAAGACCCATCGTATTGGAATGAATACAATTCAGAATTATTGTATATTCTGACTCTCTCATCTTTCTTTTCTAACTGATGTGCTCTCATCACATTCATAACCTTTTCCATCCATCCTACCATTTACACTGCGACTTAGGATACGCCCACTTCCCATCTCAAACAATATAATCTCTCCCTACATCGAGTGAGCAAATCCCCCTGCCGAGATATTTGTCGCCTTTCGTTTTAGATTAGACCAGTACTTTGTGAACAGGTATTTTGTATCGAAAACACATTACAATTTCACGAAAACTTAAATCTCTGAACAACCCACCAGCTCTTCAGCCATTGATTTTTCTCCTTTAGCCTTTTATCCCTACCCCAGTTGAGTTTGGCATTCAGAATACAACAGAAATTACTATTTCTAGTGTTTATTTTTTAATCTTTTGCCTAACCTTTTAAATTCAGTCTGGACTGCTTTAACCCTTACCCTGGAAATGCCATTCCCTACCAACATTACAATAATTTGTGGCTTCTCAATCTCGCCTTTAACAACATGCTTGAAATGTTTCGAAATGTTCAGTTCTTAATCCTCGCACTAGAGAAGTCACATACCAGCCTGAGTGTAACCTCACTGCAACAGAGTCTCCTAGTTATGGCCCTGACAGGAGAGTGCCTGTAGCAATAAATATACTAAATATTGTCAAATGCTGACTAATATAAGAGCGTTACGAGAACCCAAGAACTGACCACTCTTCCATTTCTGACGGAGACTCTAACCCTTTCAACAGTTCCAAGAATTGAACATTTGTTTGATTTACAACTAGTCACCTGAGACTTTTGAACTACTTTGTTATCTTTCATGACAGTCACCCATCAATCCGACTGATTTTGTTGGATAATACGTTTTTATAAATATTCTAGACTTCCTTCTCTAGATATAGCCTTCATAAAGTTATGCATAAAGGCATAACACGATTTGTTGGCTTTCATTACCTACAGAGAATGCTGTTCAAATGGAAAAATATGAATACATGTATGTGTACATATCAAACGTATAAAATTAAACAAAGTCAGGCATTTAGTGAATTAAATGATGAAGAAAATTCCTCTTCCGTAAATAACGCAAAGAAAAATATTTTCTACAGTGCTGAACACACGTAGGACCCTCCAGAAATAAAGCACAGCTTTTTACGTAAAGAAAATCGATTGATTTTTAAAACTAAAAGCTTTTAGAGTGTCAAGAACAAGAAATCTTTAAAAATATATATAGTACAGACTTTTCGAAATTCATTGTAGACCACCCTTAGAAAGCTCGATAAAAAACAAATTGTTTGAAAATAAATAACAATTTTTTTTTGCTTGAATGGCCTTTTCTGTTTTGTTTTTGAATGGTAATAAAACAACATGGAAACATAATCTTATATTAATAAACTACAAGGACTATATTAACTGTAATAAATACGACTATAATAAATCTTTAACTATGCCTGCTATCTGAGGAGCTGCTGTAAGATCCATAATGGTCTCAGAATACTTTTAATACATCTTCTTATACAATATGGACAACAGTGGGCGTATATTCTCATAATTTACTTCCAATTCAAGGTAGACTTGACGATATCGATTGATCTCTTATCCTGTGTCTATAATGTAGAATTTAACAGAATCTTTATCCTTGTAACACTAGCTCTTTCAAACAAACTTATAAGTCTATGTGCATCCCCGCTCACGAAAAATTCCGTCAGCTCTAACTATTGCAGGGAATGTTACAAAGAACAATATTCAGGTTCACATAAATTTCAAATGTTACAGTGCAAGGCACCTAAACCCAGTCAAATATTAATTGTGCACAAGCCATATGAATAAAGCATACAGAAGGGCAAAGTATAAAAAGTGAATTCAGCTCCATGTCCAATATAGAATTTGTGGCTCCCTCAGAAAAAGACCTCAACTGCATCACCCTGTAAATTCACCAACATATGAAGAACAAGAAACACGAATTCTCAATTCTTCTTCTGTGAATAACATCTGAAGCACGGGAAGAAAATCAAGGCTTATTTATGAGCTTCATAAATGATGATGATGTGAACGTGACAGATGGTGTTTGAGTGTATTGATAAACAATGGTACGGTTGACACAACGATTCGCTGTGTGGCTCACCGTGAGGGGGCAAGTGTTCAGTTAGAGAAGGGTATAAACTGTTTTTTTTTGGGTAGCCACATCAATTCCTGATTAAATTGAACACTGATAAATGCGAGGTTTTGTTTTTGAGAAGTAACAAGACAAGAGAGTGCTCAAACAGATTAGAAGCTCGATTTGATTTTGAAACAGAGGAGGTTGAGACGGCTTCCTGTTCACGTTAAGGTGCAACCTGTCCTATTTGTACTAGTCCCACCTATCCTGGAAGGGATCTCAATGATCCAAAAATATGAAACTCTCTTCACGCATCAGCTGTTTAGCCGCATTTTAAACTGTACTGTCTTCCTCTTCCTTGTCTCACTTCCACGTGGCTCGGTGAGTAATGCAAGATAACAACGCTGGTGATTCTACTTTTCAACTTAGGCAGAGCTCCCTGCACTTTCCTTGCAGAACCTTGTCACTCTTCCTCCCTATGTCATTATTACTAATGTTAACTACAGCCTCTGAATGACCACACTACGTATTCACAGCATACTTAGTGACATCCGTGAAACTGGCAGCAAAGACCATTCTTATGTAGAACTCTCACAATCATAGAAACCATACGGTGTGGAAACAGGCCTGTTAGCCCAACACGTTCTCACCGATCCTCTGAAGAGTAATCACCCGGACCCATTCCCATCCTCTATTACTCCGGATTTACCTAACCTACATATCCATGAACACTATGATCAAAGTAATCCACACAGACGCATTCCCCATACCGATTACCTCGCATTTATTCCTGACTAATGCACCTCACCCACGCATCACTGAACACTATGATCAAAGAATATCCCATTCAGACGCATTCCCCCAAACTATTACTCTAAATTTACCCCGATTAATGCAGCTAACCTGCACATCCTTGAATACTATTTATGGACATTTGTTCACTTTCCCAAATGTTGAAGAAAATAGATTCTTACATCTTTGTTGACATCAAACAGCTTGGAAACGTTGTACATTTTCTGAAAAAATATGGTAATGTAATGACATTTCAATCTTTCATTTCAGTGCAATTACAGGGGATTGTTCACAACACATAAATATGCAGTTGCACACCCAAAGTCACAAACAAAAGCACAAATATACAGAATCATAACAACGAAGAATACCAGTAACTTTATAAGTAATTAGAATGATTACTGCAATGAAGGGTTTAGAGAAGGAAGAATGAGAGAAATTGGAAATACTTGTTTTCTTGAAAAGTCTAACACAATACCGGGTTGAAGATCAACAGGTTCATTTGGAAGCACCAGCATTCGGAGCGCTGCTCCTTCAACGGGTAGGTGTGGAGTGAATGATCATAAGACACAAAATGTATAGCAAAACGGATCATGGCTGGTGCAGTGTCATGCAACGAAATGATACACTGAATAAACATGGATTGTTAAATCATTGAGTTTGAGAATGGGTTGCAGTTTTCGGTACATTAATATGTAAATCCCAAAACTCTTTTAAGTCACCTTCTCGGATAACTTAATAGTTTATAACCAAAGGTGACATCTCAGCTCAGACAATGTGTTAAAATGTGAGTTTTGAGTCTGTCTGCATGCCATGCTTGACTCAGACTGTTTCTATTTCCAAAGTAGAATTTGCAACTTCTTACATATTGACTGCTTCTATTGACTGCCTGCAGATTGTGTATTTTTGAGCAAAATAGAACGTATCTGCAAATATAAACATATTTGAACTGATGTGGTGAGTTATGCGGATTTTAAATTCTCCAACGCGTCTTGGCAATGTACAGTCCAACAAAATTTCGTGTTCTTCTTTATAAATCTGTTGGAGATGTCATCATGCTGCTGAAGTTTGCAACAAACGTCCTATAGAATCCGTTCTGTACCAAACATTGTGAAACCTATTTCGTCGAGTATGGCCGTGAAAATCCCTCCAGGGCTTTTATCGACGCGTTACTTGGGGTCATCCATCCAATTCCGATGTATGTCCAAAGAACGTCACATTTTCCTTCACGAATTCTGTTCCCTTTAAGTTTATTTCTAGTTTTGCTTTTAGAAATCATTCAAAGACCCTTCCCACGGTATCCTGTGATATTTTAAAGAATAACTAAAGATCACCACATCATCAGGATAAACTACACGATTTCTTAAGCTAACCACCACTGTGTTTGTGAGACTTTAGAATGTGGCTGGTGTGTTCTTCAGTCCAACACTTTGACTTGATACAACCTATTTGGAGTTACAAATGCAGAAAGTTCTTCTACTGCTACTGATAAATGTACCTGTGTATAAAAATGCAGGAAATCAATCTTTGCGATGAAACTAGCTTGTCCAACTTTCTGTATGAAGTGGTATTTGATAGTAGACCGGATTTGTTACAGCGTTGACGTTCCGATAGTCCACAGAAAATGGTTGAGTCCCATCAAGTTTGGAAACTAAACTATCTGCGACGACCACTCAATCTGACTTGGTTCGATGATGTCTCCATTGCGATCACATTCACTTTCATTCTGGGCCTGTGCGGCTAGGAAAGGATGAAGACAGTAAGGGTATTGTTTTATAGGAACAGCATTCCCTACTTGAACCTCATGCACAATAGTATTAGTCCTTCCATTTTGTTTCTGCATATGTCCTTATACTGCAGCGTGAAACATTTCAACCTAGTTCTTTGCTCCTAGCCCATTGTTCAAGATATTCCTTGTTATTTAACGTAATTTGAGGCACATCGAAATCCTCGACATCTGGATGCGATTCTTCATACTTCAGATTGGAATCTAATACCTGTTTCGATAGTTCCCTGTCTCCACAGACAAAGGTTTTCAAGATATTTACAAGGCATGCCCGATACAGTTTCTATTCCATCCAGCATCTTTGCCAGATACTTTCTCTGAATCAACTTTTCTCAATTTGACAGGCATCACTAAACTTGCATTTGAAGGGATCTGCTGTCACTTGTAACAATACTAATATTTGAACCCCACGTGAAAATGTCCGCATTTTCGAGTTTTGATATGGCAAACGGTTCTTTCTATGCTGTGCTCTCTTCAGTTGCTGTTTAGCTAATTCATCTATCTGATTTAATCTTTCTTCACCTCTGATATATATTCCAAATGCAATATTTCTGATTTCGGTCCTATCAGTTTTTCATGAATTCGTTTCAACGACCCTGTTACTATCTGTCTAAATATTAACCCAAAAGGGAGTAAAATGAGTAGATTCATTTGGGGCATCTTTATTGGCAAAACTACGATTGAGCTACCATGATATGGCTTTGTAACAGACAATTTAATAAAACAAATCATTTATTAACGTTAATACTCAAAGCGTATATCGAATTATTGTTATATCTAAATTATTTGGAAATAGCTAAAACTTGTACATTTCCGTGAGAAATTAAGTTGGTTAATTAAATATAAATTCGAAAGAATGCTAACTATTTTCTTGTTCAATCGTTTGTTAACTGTGAATATGTGATGGTTTAGAGAATAACAACTTTTGAATTGTTAGAATGTCAATGCATTCACTTGAGTACTGACATTGAATATGTAATTGTGACCACCACGACAATGAGACAACATATTGCCTGTTCGGTATAATATAACATGTGTATGCCTTATTTTTATATCATAGAGAGCTGTCCAGAGTTTATATTTTTTTTTCCAGAAATATAACAACAATCTTGGCAATTGTTTTAAATGCCGAACAATTATTGGGGCAGTCATGTGTTTTTAAGAGGGGACAAATATTTTGCATAATATTGCTGAGAGCTTTTGATGTCAACATGCAGAAGATACAACTAGGGACGGTGCAGTGCTGGGCCTCACAGTATTCTAAATGCAGCCGAACCAACGTCTTGTACAATTTTAACATGACTTCAACAGAGGCTTTGTAAATAGTGATTGGAAATAAAAGATGACAGATACATTGCTAGTGTCATATGATAGAGTCGCAGTTAGAAGAAAGTGCAGGAGAGAATATGGAACCAATGACTATAGTGTATAAAAACGACAAGAGGGTAATTCTATTTTGGCTTTTAGATGCCGAACAATTATTGGGCAGTCATGTGTTTTTAAGAGGGGACAAATATGTTGCATAATATTTCTGAGAGCTTTTTATGTCAACATGTCGAAGATACAACTAGGAACGGTGCAGTGCTGGGCCTCATAATGTGGAATGAAGCCAGACCGGAGTTCCAGGCAGGATTGGGATCGCTTTTTAGGTCCATTGACCCTGATACATACGTTTCAATTTGTTAAGTAAAATACAAGAAAAGGTCTTCAGCGTAAATGGTTTGTGGACATGGCAGCCAGAGGTTATTACAATTAAGACATGATGTGACCAAAGTAATCTGTGTACAAAGAACAAAGAATATGGAAAATTTACAGCCCAGGAACAGGCTCTTCGGCCCTCCAAGCCTGACCCGATCCAAATGTACTGTCTAAACCTGTCAGTCAACTCCTAAGCATTTGTATCCCTTTGCTCCCCACCTCCACATGCATCTGTCCAAACGCATCTTAAGTGAATCTACCGTGCCTGCCTCTACCACCCCTGTTGGCAACGCGTTCCAAACGCCCACCACCCTCTGTGTGAAGTACCTGCCGCCTTTCCACTACTCATCTTGAAAGCATGAACTCTCATTATTGAATCCTTCACACTTGTAAAAAGCTTGTCTCTGTCCACCCTGTCTATACTTTTCATGATTTTGTAAATCTCAATCAGGTCACCCCTCAATCTCCTTTTTTCTAGTGAAAATAAACCTAATCTACTCACCCTTGCTTCATAGCTAGTACCTTCCATACCAGGCAACATCTTCGTAAATATTCTCTGCACCCTCTCCGAAGTGACCACATCTTTTTGGTAATGTGGCGACCAGAACTGTACACAGTATCCTAAATGCGGCCGAACCCAATGTCTTGAACAATGTTAACATGAATTGCCAGCTCTCATACTCAATACCCCGTGCAATGAAAGCAAGCCTACTATATGACTTCTTGACCACTCTATCCGCTTGTGCAGCAACCTTCAGGGTACAAAGGACCTGCACTCCCAGATCTACCTGCACATCCACTTTTCCCAAGTCTTTTCCATTCATTGTATAATTCGCTCTAGAACTCGACTTGCCTAAATTCATCACCTCATATTTGTTTGGATTGAAAGCCATCTGTCACTTTTTCGCCAACTGTCCAGTCTATCTGTATCCTCCTGTATTCTCTGACAATCCTTATGCTTTCTGCTAATTTGCCAATCCATGTGTCATCTGCAAACTTGCTAATTATACCAACTGTGTCCTCTTCTAGATCAGTGATGTATATTACAAACAACAGTGGCCCCAGTACTGACCTCTGTGAAACATCACTGGTCAACCTTCTGCATTTCGAGAACCTCCCTTCAACTACTACTTTCTGACTCCTGTTGGTCAACTAATTTTTTTTATCCACCTGACCAGAAAACCCTGCACACCATGTGAAATTAATTTATCCATTAGTCTACCATGGGGAAAATTATCAAACGCCTTACTAAAGTCCATATAATGACATCAACAGCCCTTCCTTCATCTAACAACTTGCTCACTTCCTCTAAGAACTCTATCAAGTTGATACGTTTACTTCTTGGTCAAGTTGTAGGAGAACAATGTGGTGGGGGAGTGGTGCTAATACCCAAAATGGAATTCATGAGCGTATGGGCCCAACATGTTACAATCTCAGATCAAGTTTTGGAAAATAAGCCCAGAGAACCTTCGACGTCTAAAATATTCAAAACGGAATAACAAAGTAAAGAGAAGCTTAAAGCAAGTATAAAGTGAGTGGATCAATGAAAGTCCTCGAAGAGTTCAGGAAGTACAGCGCAGAACTTGAGAAAGTCACTAGAAAAGCAAAATGGGTCATGATAAAACATGAGTTGATATGATTACTAAGAAGCTGAAGATTTTCTACTAGTATATCAAAGAAAAGAGGAGAACATGGGAAAGAATGTGGCCTGTTAGGTTCCAAGGAGACAGTCTGTGCACAGAGACAGAGAATATGCTAAACAGGTACTTTATGTCATTCTTCACTTTGGAGAATCAGTTGTTGTATTCTAAGAACGACAGTGTGATCCGTTAGCAGATTGATACAGAAAGTGAGGACAAAAACGAGTAAAGAATGGACACGTCCCCAAATCTGGATAACCTGTATCTTACCTGATATGGGAGAAGAGGGAGGAAATTACCAGCTATAATATTTTTCTCTTATTTCCTTTTGGCCACAGACGACGTCCAATAGGAGAGGACACAATCGATTGTAGATTCAACAAAGTGTGCTAGAAATAAATGAAGATATTGAAGACTACCCAGTCTCACATCCGTGAGACGGAACCAATTATGGAAGATTCTGCATGGTAGGGAGCTTGGACCATTCAGTATCTACAAGGCTGAGAGATACCTTTTCAATCAGTCAGTGAATGAAACGCTGCAGGGAAAATGCAGAAAATCGGAGATGAGGATTATTAGAACAAATATAATTGAACTGAAACACTCTTGAGTTTTATTTACATCTGGACTTTCCAACATTTTACAATTTAAGAAATATACTGCACATCAATTTCTCCAACAAATTGGATAATTTCACATTTCTGCATGATATAAAATTTTCCCTGATTTTGCCCATGTGGAGGCCTGTTCAGTATTCAAAAATCTTTACCTCTAGCTCACAGCACACGCCTCCAAACAAGAATGACGTTTTAAATCCTTCACTCTGTTTATGGTCTTTTTACCAATAATTAATCCATACGAGTACATTCATAGTGATAAAATTGTTCGGGCCCAGAAGTCCCATAGTGGTTTCACTGGTCGTTGAAATGAGCATCACCACCTCCACCCAATATGTTGCCTTTCCTCCGTCCTCTCCCTGACTCAATCTGAACACAATCTTCATCTTTTATTTCCTATTTTGAAAACCACTATAACTACCTTGGTTGAAGAACATTCTCGTCTGAGTAAATGTTCTCAACAGAATCAAAGGCAATGAACGAAGTACAGTATCATATAATTCAAATTGGCCCTTGACTGCCTTCTGTACTCAGCACTGAATTGACAAGTTTATGCTGTGCACGCTACATCCATCTTCTTCCCTGTTCTCCTTGTTATTGTTTCGTTCCTTGTTTACACGTTACTACCTGAGATAGGAACACTTTTGCTAAGAAAAGGTCCTGACAGTTTCGGGCAGATGTACGGGCTGAGGCAACAATTCAGCTGCAATATTCTTAAATTTTTGGAACAGGCGCAGGGGATTCAACAACCTTGTCCTGTTTAATGGTTTTGTATTCCATGTTGCAACGGCATGGCGACCATGCGGCCACTTACAAACTCATTTCTGCACATACTTGTTTAATTAAATTACATGGAGTCATTGATTGTAACAAAATGAAGTGGCATTGCCTTTAAACAAGCTACGGACGTACCTGGCGCAATATGCTGTACATGCATTAGATTAGATTAGATTACTTACGTTGTGGAAACATTCCCTTCGGCTAAACAAGTCCACACCGACCCTCCGAAGAGCAATCCACCAAGATTCATTCCACAAGGAAGGGTATACTTGTGTAGCAGGTTGTTTGCCATCGCGTCCAGAATATCCACTGCCTCCTCCATAAACTCGCAACGGAGATTGTGTGCTCCAGCTCCAAGATACATGGGAGGAATTTATCAATTTATTTTCGACACCATTTAATTCCCGCCTCAGGCAATTGTCTGTGTAGAGTTTGCACATTCTCCCCGTGTATGCGTGGGTGTCCTCCGCGTGCTCGGTTTTCTCCCACAGTCCAAAAATGTGCAATTTAGGTGACGTGGCCATGATAAATTGCGGGTCGGCTTGGACTTGTTGGGCCGAAGGTCCTGTTTCCACACTGTAAGTAATCTAATCTAAACTAATCTAATCAAATCTAGCCCTTTCTCGGTCATGACCATCTGGAATGGCAAGGACAACAGCGCCATGCGAACACCATCTCCTGCAGGTCTCACGTAAAGGGATTTGACCATTTGACAGGGAAATATATCTCTGCTGCACGGGTGTCGCTTGAGTAAAATTCTGGCTTTCAGTCACTCACATTATTATGGGTGTACCTGCACCAAACTCACTGCAACTATTCAAGTAGGCAGAGCCCAAACAGCTTATCCAGGAAACTCTATTTGGGTACTAAATGATGGCCCAGCTAGCAATGTCTGGTGCCTATCAATGTATTTTACTCTAACCTTTCACTGTTTGGTATTTGGGTTCCCCTTGCTGAGTTTGTGAATAAATTTGGTCCATATCTTTGAGTTTCAGGAAATTGCTAAGTGATTTGATTTAAAAGTAAAAGCTTCTCAGTGGCAAGAGCTTCGTAGTGTAGACGTTGGGAATTTATGTCTGAGTATCTGGGAATCCAAAACAGGATGATAGAATTTCAGGGTAAGGGGCAACTTATTTGACACTGAGATGATATCAGAAACTTTCAGTCAATGTATATTAGACTGTTTATATTCGCCATCCCAAGGAGGATGCACTGTCAATGAATACATTGAAAATTTATAGAGCTATGGAGGAGCTTAAGGAATGGAGGAGCATACAGTGACAGCGAGGTATTGGTGCAGGAGGGGATTGCAGGTTTGGGAAAGCTGCTATCGAACAGAGAAATCACCTCGATAAGGAAAGGTATATGTGCTGAAAGACATTACAAAATTGGATAAGGCTGGAGGAGATGGAAGAGTTTACTATGAGAGGGAGGATTACAGAAGTTTCAGGAGTCTATAGCAACAGGTTGGTAGTCATTACTAGAGTAGGTTCCAGAGATATGGAGGGATATACGCCCTGGAGGCATCCACAGTGATATGAAGGGTTGAAGATGCTGAAGGAGATTACAGCAATAGGGAGGATTGGGGTGTCTGGAGGCGTTTACAGAGGTAGGAGTGGTGTAGGGAGGTTTCCGGGGACTGGAGGAGGCTACAGAGATAGCGAGGGTTGTAGGGATTGGAGGATGTTACTGAGATAGGGAGAGTCCTAGGGACTGGTGGAGGCTGCAGTGATAAGGAAATGCATAGGTTCTATGAGAGATTACAAAGATAGCCAGAGATGTACTGGTTGGAATATGTTGCAGAGATAGGGAGAGAACTAGCGACTGGGGGATGTCTGAGAAATAGGAATGCATTAGCTGGAGAAGTTTACAGAGATAGGGTGAAAACAAGCGACTGGAGGAGGTTACAAAGAAAAGAAGGGGTATAGGGGATAGAGAACGTCACAGAGATGGGAGGGGTGCAAGGCCTGGAGCTCGTTGTAGAGGTAGGGAGGGCTGGACAAGCTGGTGGAAGTTACAGAGAGAAGACGTTGTGTAGGAACAGGAGAAAGTTATGGATAAAGGAAAGGGTATAGGTATTGGAGGAATTTATATGTATTAGGACAAGTATAGCTCATGGAGGAGGTTACAGATATAGTTATAGTGTAGGTGGTAAAGAAGGCAAACGAGACAGTAATTGGTATCGGGGCTGGAAGAGTTTAGAACGTTAGAGGGCGAAATAGAGAAAGGTTTTGAATACACCAATAGACAATGATGCAGATTCTGGACAAGCTGACTAATATAGGGATGGTATATGCTGTGAAAGCTATGACCGATGCAGGAATGAGCGTAGGTGCTGGAGCAAGATATAGAATGAGGAAAGAATGTATGGACTAAAGAAGGTTACAGCTAGAGGGAGAGATGAAGATGCTGGAGGAGATCACAGAGAGGAGGAAGAGAGTATGATTCGGCAAGGGTCCAGGGATAGATCTCATGTATCTCTACCACTGTTGGCAGTGTATTCCACACATGCATCAACCTGCACAACTGACACCTCCACTAATCCTTTCTCCTTATGATAGACATATCTATCCTGGGGAAAACATTCGCTGGCTTATAGCTCTGTCTATGCCTCCCATCATCATGTACACCTCGATCAAGTCACCTTTCACCCTTCTACACCCTTCTTCCCTCCAATGAGAAAAGCCATTAGCCAACTCAACCTTTCTGCCGAAGACATGCCCTCCAATCCAGGCAGCATGTAAATCTCCAGTTAGCCTCCAATGCGCCTACGGTAAGGCTTCCACATTCTTCCCATAATGAGGTAACCGAAACTCAAAATTATAATCCAAGTGAGGTCTAACCAGGATTTATACAGCTGCAGCATAATCTCACGGTTCCTAAATTCAATTCTCCTGGTAATGTAAGCCAACACAACATAGGGCATCTTAACAATTCTATCGATTTGGGTTACAACTTTGAGAGATCGGTGTACATGGATTCTAATATACCTCGGTTCGTACACGCTGCCAAGAATCCTGTCCTTAAACCTGAAATATGGAATTAAATTCAAACTTCCAAAATAAATCACTTCACGCTTTTCCATTTTGAACTCTATCTGCCACTTAGCAGCGCAGTTCTGCATCCTGCCAATGTCCCATTAGAATCTAAAACAGCCCTCTACAATATGCACAACCCCACCAAGCTTCATGTCATCAGTAAACGTACTAAAGCACCCTTCCACTTCCTCATCCAAGTTTATTAAAATGACAAAGAGAAGAGGTCCCAGCACGGATCCCTTTGGAACACCCCTGGAAAACGAGCTCCAGGTTGAATACTTTCCATCTATCACCAACCGTTCTGTTCCATGGGCCAGCCAATTCTGTATCCTGTCAGCCAAATTTCACTGTATCACATGTTTCCTTACTCTCGAAAAGAACCTATCATGAAACACGTTATCAACCAATTGCTAAAGCACGTCTACACCACATCCACTGCTCGAAATTTTTCTATGTGTTTGTCACATCCTCAAATAATTCAATAAAGCGAATGAGGCATAACCTGCACTCACAAAGTCCTGCTGACTATCTCTTATCAAACTATGATTTTCCAAGTAACTACATATCCCGTGTCTCCGAAAACTCTCCAATAATTTGCCCACCACCGACATAAAAGTTCAGGTCTGTAATTCCTAGGGTTATCCTTATTCCTCTTCTTGAAGAAGGGCATAATATTTAGCAATCTCAAATCATCATGGCCTCACTCCAGTGGACAGTGAACATGCAAAGAGCATCGCCAAAAGCGCAGCAATCTTTTCCCTCTGTTCCCGCAGTAACCTTGAGTATAATGCATCTGACCGGGGGGAATTATATATCATCATGTGTTTCAACATTTCCATCGCATCCGCCTTCTCCATGTCAATCTGTTCGAGCAGATCAGCCTGTTTCACGCAGTCCTCACAAAGGACAAGTTTTCTCTCACAAGCAAAGCATTTGTAAATTGTTTACCGTGCCTCCTCCGACTTCAGGCATAAGGAACCTCTACTATCCCTGATTGGCCGTACCGTCACTCTAGCCATCCTCTTATTCCTCATATATGTGGAGAATGCCTTGGGATTTTGTCAAATTCTACCCACTTTTTCATGCTCGTTTCTAGCTCTCTTAAGTCTATTCTTCAGTTCCTTCCTGGCTACCTTGTTACCCCACCTACTCCGCCCACCACGTCCCGAGTCCTGTCTGATTCTTGATTCCCCAAACTTCAATAAATTTCCTTCTTCCTCTTAACTAGATGTTTCTCATCTCTTGTCAACATAGAACAAATAGAACATAGAACATTACAGCACAGTGCAGGCCCTTCGGCGATGTTGTGCTGACCTGTCGTACCAATCTGAAGCCCATCTAACCTACACTATTCCATGTAAGTCCATATACTTGCCTGTTGACCACTTAAATATACTTAAAGTTGGCGAATCTAATACCGTTGCAGGCAAAGCATTCCATACGCTTACTACTCTCTGAGTAATGAAAATATCTCTGACATCTGTCTTATATCTCTTGCCCCTCAATTTAAACCTATGCCCCTCGTGCTCGCCGTCATCATACTTGGAAAAAGTCTCTCCCTATCCACTCTATCCAACCGTCCGATTATCTTATATGTCTCTATTAAGTCACCTCTCAACCCTCTTCTCTCCAACGAAAACAGCCTCAAGTCCCTCAGCCTTTCTTCGTAAGACCTTCCCTCCATACCAGGCAGCATCCTTGCAAATCTCCTCTGCACCCTTTCCAAAGCTTCCACATCCTTCTTATAATGTGGTGACCAGAACTGCATACAGTACTCCAAGTGCGGCTGCACCAGAGTTTTGTGCACCTGTAGCAAAACCTCATGGTTCCAGAACTCGATCCCTCTATTAATAAATGCTAAAAACACTGTATGCCTTCTTAACAATCCTGTCAACCTGGGTGGCACCTTTCAAGGATCTGTGTACCTGGACACCGAGATCTCTCTGCTCATCTGCACTACCAAGAATCTTACCATTAGCCCAGTACTTTGCATTCCAGTTACTCCGACCAAAGTGAATCACCTCAGACTTGTCCGTATTAAACTCCACTTGCCACCTCTCAGACCAGCTCTGCAGATTTTCTATGTCTCTCTGTAACCTACAAAATCCTTCATCACTATCCACAACTCCACCGACTTTAGTGTCGTCTGCAAATGTACTAACCCACCCTTCTACGCCCTCATCCAGGTCTTTTATAGAACATAGAATATAGAACAATACAGCACAGAACAGGCCCTTCGGCCCACGATGTTGTGCCGAACATTTGTCCTAGCTTAAGCACCCATCCATGTACCTATCGAATTGCCGCTTAAAGGTCACCAAAGATTCTGACTCTACCACTCCCACAGGCAGCGCATTCCATGCCCCCACCACTCTCTGGGTAAAGAACCCACCCCTGACATCTCCCCTATACCTTCCACCCTTCACCTTAAATTTATGTCCCCTTGTAACACTCTCTTGTACTCGGGGAAAAAGGTTCTGACTGTCTACTCTATCTAGTCCTCTTATCATCTTATACACCTCTATCAAGTCACCCTTCATCCTTCGTCGTTCTAACGAGAAAAGGCCTAGCACTCTCAACCTATCCTCGTACGACCTATTCTCCATTCCAGGCAACATCCTGGTAAATCTTCTGTGCACCCTCTCCAAAGCTTCCACATCTTTCCTGAAGTGAGGCGACCAGAACTGCACACAGTCCTCCAAATGTGGCCTAACCAAAGTCCTGTACAATTGCAACATCACTTCACAACACTTGAATTCAATCCCTCTGCTCATGAACGCTAATACACCATAGGCCTTCTTACAAGCTCTATCCACCTGAGTGGCAACTTTCAAAGACTTATGAACATAGACCCCAAGATCCCTCTGTTCCTCCACCACACTAAGAACCCTACCGTTAACCCTGTATTCCGCATTCTTATTTGTCTTTCCAAAATGGACAACCTCACACTTGGCAGGGTTGAACTCCATCTGCCACTCCTCAGCCCAGCTCTGCATCATATCCAAGTCCCTTTGCAGCCGACAAGAGCCCTCCTCACTATTTTATGAAAATGACGAACAGCAGTGAACCAAACACCGACCCTGCGGTACACCACTGGTAACTGGACACCAGGATAAACATTTCCCATCAACCACCACCCTCTGTCTTCTTTCAGCAAGCCAATTACTGATCCAAACTGCTATATCTCCCAAAATCCCATACTTCTGCTTTTTGTACAATAGCCTAACGAGGGGAACCTTATCGAACACCTTGCTGAAATCCATATACACCGCATCAACTGGTTTACTCTCATCTAACTGTTTGGTCATCTTCTCAAAGAACCTTCTCAAACCTTCTCCATAAGGTTTGCGAGGCACTACCTACCCTTCACAAAACAATGCTGACTATCCCTAATCAAATTATTACTTTCTAGATGATTACAAATACTATCTCTAATAACCTTTTGCAACACTTTACCAACAACTGAAGTAAGGCTCACTGGTCTGCATTTACCAGGGTTGTCTCTCCTCCACTTCTTGAGCAGGGGAACCACATTTACTATCTTCCCGTCTTCTGGCACTATTCCTGTAGACAATGACGATTTAAAGATCAATGCCAAAGGGTCCGCAATCTCCTCCCTGGCATCCCCGAGGATCCTAGGATAAATCCCATCCGGCCCAGGGGATCTATCCATTTTCACACTCTGCAGGATTTCTAATACCTCTTCCTTATTAACCTCAATCCCACCTAGTCTTGTAGCCTGTATCTCAGTATCCTCCTCAACAACATTGTCGTTTTCCAGAATGAATACTGTTCAAAACTATTCATTTTCTCATCAGAATTTCTTTCGCTCTAAATTCCCTTCCTTGCCTCTCTGGGACAAACCTATCCAGCATTCGCAGCAACTGCTTCACAACTAACCTTCACATGTCTGTTCTGCATTTCCTTGAGAATTTATGCTCCACGTTTCAGCCTAATCACATTGTAATTCTCAGCCCCAATTAAACATTTTCCCATACGAGCTCCTCCTATGTCTCTCCATTAGTAGAAAAAAAGGTTACAAAGTTGTGATCATTATCACTGAAGTGCTCTCCTGTCGAGAGACCTACCAACTGCCATGGTTTGTTGCCAATCACCGAATCCAACATGACCTCCCGTCCAGTCAGCCTGTCTGCATATTGCGTTAGGAATCCTTCCTGGGCACACCTCGAAAAATCTGCTCTTTCAAAACTGTGTGGGAGCACTGAGGAATTTCCCATCAATATTAACGAACTTGAAATCTCACATGACAACAACCCAGTTACTTGTGCATCTTTCCAAAATTTGCCTCCCAACCTGATCCTTCGTGACACTTTCACTGACATTGACTCTGTAGAGAAATCCACCTGAACAACCTCCTTTTCTTCAGCAATGATATACCCCTGATTCGAAATGCCGCACCCCATTTCTTTTGCTTCCCTCCCTATCCTCTTGACACATATGAACGTCAGAACATCCAATAAATATTCCTGATCCTGTGATATTCAAATCTGCGTAATGACCATAATATCGTATCTCCAAGTATTTATCCATGCACGACCTTCATCGTCCTTATTCCTAACACATCTTGCATTAAAATAGACACACTTCAATCTTACACACGAACTGCACCTTCGTCCTTTCAATTGTATTTCCTTCCTCAGAGACTCTGTCAAGGCAGTATCTTGCTTGTTCACCAGCTACCCCACACTATGATCTGTCACTTCGGTTCCCATCACCCTGTCAAATTCGTTTAAACTCTCCCAAAGCGCTAGCAAACCTCCGCCCAGGATATTGGTACCTATCCAGTTCAGGTGCAACCCATCATCCTTGTACAGATTCTATATTTCCCTGAATGTATCCCAATGACATACATATCTGAAGCCCTCCAACCTACACGAGCTCTGCAACCATGTGTTCATCTGCACTCACAATCTATTTGGAGCCTCACTAACATGTGGCACCATTAGAAAACCTGAGGTCACTGACCTGCTCGTCCTTCCTTGTAGCTTCCAAAATAATTCCCTATATTTACATTT
The DNA here is from genome assembly GCF_037043375.1 of Chiloscyllium plagiosum. Taxonomy (NCBI): domain Eukaryota; kingdom Metazoa; phylum Chordata; class Chondrichthyes; order Orectolobiformes; family Hemiscylliidae; genus Chiloscyllium; species Chiloscyllium plagiosum. The sequence continues at coordinate 100,596,913 of NW_028270180.1, forward strand.
CTCCTCCTTCTACCATTCCCTAGTTGTGTGATTGGTACCAATTTGAACTACGACTTCTGGCTGCTCACTCTCCCACTTAAGAATCCTGTGGACTCGTTTCGAGACATGCTTGACACTGTCACCTGGGAGGCACCATACCATTCAGGAGATTCACTCGCGAACACAGAATCTCCTGCCTGTTTGTCTCACCGTTGAATCTCCTTTCATTATTGCACTCATATTCTCTCCTCTTTCCTTTGGACCCATAGAGCTAGGCTCAATGCCAGAGGCATGGCAGCTGTTGTTTTCCCCTGTTAGGTCATCCCCCGCAACATTGTCCAAAGCTGTATACTTATTCTTGAAGGAAACAGCCACACGCGACCACTATACTGTCTGCTTATTCGCTTCCCTCTCTAGACGGTCACTCACCTACTTTACCATGTAATTTAGGTGTGACTCTATCTCCCCCTCAGCCTCCCGAATGATCCAACATTCATCCATCTCCTGTTTCCAAACGTGGAAAGTGAGGAACTGGTATTTGGTGCACTTCTCGTGGGTAAAGCCAGCAGGGACTCGAGTGATGATACTTAATTCCCACATTCTACAAGAGGAACATGCAACTGCCCTTTCCATTCCATCTCTTCTAAATTACTAAAAGGGTTCCTTTATATTAAACAAATTGAACTTACCAACCTCCACAGTCTTTTTTCCTTTCCTTCTAATAAGAGGATGGGTGAGAGTCACTATCCGTGCACTGTTTCGTGTTTAGCTGCTTGCCCGAATTCTTGAGTTCTCTCAACCATTAATCCTCTTGTCCACTTCTGCTCCTGTTCCCCCTTTGCTCAGCTGATTCAAATTTATATTTTATATTCAAATTTATCTTCCCTCATTCACACACTTTTCACTTTAACTGGTGAAATGGAGGCTGCTGATCCAAGAGGTAAGTATTTTAGAATGTTGGGAAACACAGGCTGGAGGAGATTCCAGCAATATGGAGGAGGGTGGGTGCTGGTAGAGAACGCAAAGTTAGCGAGTAGTGCAGGTGCTGGATGACAGCACATTGATAAGCTTGATGCAGATGCTGGAGATGGTTACTGTGATAGGGCTGCAAATATGCTAGAGGTGATGATTGAGGTAATGAGTAATGTCAGTGCTAGAGAAGAATGTAAAAATAGGAAGATATGTACCGACTGGAAAAAGTGACATTTATATGGAGCGGTGTAGGAGCTCCGAGACACCAGAGAGATGGGAGTGTAAGTGTTGCAGGTGCTTACTGAGGTAGGTAGGGATATATTGGCTTGAAACATTTATCGCGATAGGGAGAGCTGTAGGTGCTGGATTTGCTACCAGAGATATAGAGGGATTTAAGTGTTGGTGGAAACTGCAATAAAATGGATCAGTGAAGATGCTGGAGGAAGCTACAGAGATAGTAGTGCTGAATGTACTAGAAGAGATTACAGAGATAAGGAGGACTGGGCTAAGGAACAGTTGGAAGTTACAGAGATAAGGAAGGGTATTGGGGCTGATGGGGGTTTGAGAGATAGGAAAGGATGTAGTTAATGATGGAGGTTATAACAACGAGGCCTCTCATTTTTGGTGTGGGTCACAGAGATGAAGAGGGGAGAAGGGGCTCGAGAATATTTCAGAGATGGGAATGTACCGCCGGCAGAAGTTGCACAGACCGGAGGAATGACTCGAAATTACAGAGATAAAGAAGAATGGAGAGTTGGAGCAGATTGCAGAGGTATAGGATCATGCATACTACAGGAGGCTGCAGCGATCGGGAAGACTGGAATAGCTGAAGGAAAATTGTCAGGGCAGACGCAAGTTCAAAGGATATGGAGGGCTGTTCCGGCTAGAGGAGATGACAGTAACAGGAAGGAGTGTAGAAATGGTGATGTGTATGGAGGCTGGAGGAATTTATAGAAATATGGAGGGATCTACCTGTTTGAGGAGATTGCACGGAAGCGAGGTTTTTTGGGTTAAGCAGGATGGTACAAGATCAGGACGTATGTAGGGGCTGGTGCAGTTGATGGAGATAGGGCAGTGGGAAGGACATGGATGGAACAGAGATAGTGTGGGATGTATATATTGTAAATGGTTATAGTGAAAGAAAATTTTGTCGTATGTGATGGAGTTTACAGAATTAACGAGGGGTCCAGGATATGGAGGCATAACAGAAATAGGAAGTGTGTTTGGGCTGGCGGATGCTGCAAAGTTAGGAAAGGTTGTAGAAGAAGGAAGGGTTTTCTGGGATGGAGAGGATTGAAGGTGCTGGACGAGATTACAGAGATGAAAATGGGAGGAATCCATGCAGGTCGCTAATGAGATACGAAAGTGTGTAAAAGATTGAGGAACAGACAAGTATTGAAGGGAGTAGTGTTGGATGGTGTAAGAGATTGGGAGGGCTGTCGGTTCTGGAGAAAATCACAGCGATGAAGAGGGATAGATTAGCTGGTGCAGTTCACAGAAATAGGGAAGGGTCTTGTAACTGGAGAGGTTTACAGAGGAAGCAAAGGGTTTAGTAGCTCGACGGTGTCTCAGAATTCGGGAGGGCTGTAGGGGTTGGAGCAGGTTACAGAGATACGTAGGGTATAGTGTGTGGAGGAGATTACAAAAATAGGGAAGTGTTTAGTGCCACAGGACGCTACAGAGATGAGAGGAGTGTAGGAGCAAGAAGGGGTCACAGAAGTAGGGAGGGGTGCAGTATGTAGAGAGGCCAGAGAGATCGGGAGAGCCATACAGTTGGCCATGATTACTACGATGGGGAGGAATGCAAGTGATGATAGAATCTATGCAGATGAGAATGGTTGTAGGATGCTGGAGAATATCAATCGTTTAGGGAGTTATGTGGAGGTCGCAGGAGGTGACAGAGGTCAGGAGTGGTGGATTGACTGGAGGAGGTTCATCAATTAGGGGAGAGTGCAGTGACTCGAGGAGGTTGCAGATTGGGTGTGTGTGTTTGGACGTGGGGGTGACGTGTGGTTGTAGCGGCTGGATGTGGTTACAGGAATGCGGAAAGATAGAAATGTTTGTACATAAGCATTGGCATACATGCTGGAAGATACAAACATTATCGGGAGGACTGAAGATGCTGAAGGAGGTTACAGACATCAGGACACTAGCCGTTCGACGAGGTTTACCAAAGTTGGAAGCAGCAGAGTGGCTGAAGGATGTTATAAAGATTGGGAGGGGTGGAGGTGCTAGATTACTTTGCTGGGATTGGAATGGATGTTGATGCTGGAGGAGGTTAAAAAGATAGTGAAGAGTGTATATACTGGAGGACGTTACAGCATTCGGGTGGATTTTAAATTCAAAGGCAGGTTAGAACGACATGTAGGGTTTGTAGGGACTGGATTAAGTCACAGAGATAGGGAATGGCGTAGGAGTTGGAGGAAGTTACACATACAGGGAGATGTGTCGCTGCTGGAGGAAGATAAGGTGTGATGCACATGTTCGACGAGATTACAGAGTTAGAATGTTGCCGGGGAAGACTATGTCAGAGAGATAGGGAAGACTTCAGGAAATGGCGGAGCGGGGTTATGAAAAAAAAGGAGGAATGCTGATCGTGAACGAAGTTACACAGATGGACAATTGCCGAAGCTGGAAGAGGGTGCATAGATAGGGAGAAATGTTGGTGTTGGAGGAGGGTGGACAGGCAGGAGATGTAAGTGTGAGTGTTAGAGGATATTAGAGAGATAGGGAGAGGTGTAGGAGACGGAGGAAGCTACAGAGTGAAGGAGGGTTGGAATAACGGATGGATGTCAGAGCGACGAGGAAGGGTTTTAGGTCTCAACTTGGCATTCAGATAGGCGGGCTGATATACGTGGTGGAGATTACAGAGGTTAGGAGGTCTGTAGAGACTGCAGCAGATTGCAGAAATTTGTCGGGTTATACGGGCCTAAGGAGGTTACAAAGGCAAATCAGAGTGGAGTGTGGAGGGCGTAACATACAAAAGAAGGTTTTAGTCACTGGAGGAGGTTATAGAGAATAAAGAGGCGTGTACATGATTGATCAGGTAAAAGAGATAGGGTAAGTTGTAGTTCGTGGAGGAGCATACAGAGGTAGGGAGGGCGGCCCTGGAGAATCTTACAGGGATAAAGAGGGATGGAGGTGATGGAGGATGTTAAAGTATTATGGATGGTGGAACGGTTTGGAGGAGATAAAAAGTGGAGGAGAAGCTGGGTCTCATGAGAGGGGGTTGGAACAGGGGAAGGAAGGCATTAGGGATTTTCAGAGCAGTGCAGATGCTGGACGATGTTAAAGAAATCGTGAGGAGTGACGTCTGCCGGAGATTATCTTAGTTTCATGGGCTGGAGGAGGTTACAGTAATAAGAAAGCAAGGCTGGAGACATTATAGAGAAAGCGAGGAGTGTGAATGCTGGAAAGAACACACATTATTTGTTCAGTTGAAGGATTTGGGGAGTGATGTAGCAGCTGGACGTTAGAGAGATGGGAGATGCAGAGGCTGGAAGTTGTCAGAGAGATAGGGTAGATGTAGGACTTGGAGATGGTTAGAGAGATGTTGGTGTCGGGGATGGATGTTGTTACAGAGGCAGGGGGTGCATTGTGGTTGGAGATGGTTAGCGAGATAGGAAGCGGTACGTGTACTGGAGGTAAAAACTCGAGGCGGCTTTCTAGGTAGGGAGGGGTGAAGGGGCTGGATGTGGTTAGAGCGATAGTGATGTGGGAGATAGAAGTGGCAAGTTAGATGGGAAGGGTGCGGAAATTGGAGTTGGATTGATATATAGGGAGGCGTGTGGGGGCTGGAGTTGATTACAGAGATATGGAGCAGCGCAGGGACTGAGGGTGGTTCGAGAGGTAGGTAGGGATGTGGGGCGGGAGGTGATTAGAGGGATAGAGAAGGGTGTGGGGGCTGAACGTGGTAAGAGAGGTAGACAGGGGTGAGCACATGAGTTGGTTAGAGTCAAGAGCAGGGTGTGGGGTCTGGAGATGATTAGAGATATAGGGAGGGGTCGGGTACTGGAGGTGGTTAGAGAGATAAGGAGATGTTTAGAGTCTGGAGGTTGGTCGAGAGATAGGGAAGGGTGTAAAGGCTAGATGCAGTTAGAGAGAGATATAGGCGTTTGGGAGCTGGAGTTGTTTGGAGGCAAGGGAGGGATGTGGTGGTTGGAGATGTTTCGAGATAAATGCCATTTTTAAGGTATTTTAAAGGACCTGCATGGCACTGTGATGTTCTCTCTTCTGTGTTTTAACACAGGAGGGCATGCCAAGAACAGCACTGGGCACACATGAAAATGATGTGAAATTACCAAATATATCCACTTATTCACCAAATATCATAAGCTGCAAGTGACCATAGATCTAAGTGAAAACATAACCAACAAATCAGAACTCATCTCTGCAATCCTATCGCATGCAGTTTGGTGAATGGTGGTTGGACAAACAGCAGCTGACTGAAGGAAGCGGCAACACAAATATACCCTTTATCAATGATGGAAGAGTCCAGCACAACGATAGAAAGGATAAGGCAGAAACATTCACAACAATGTTCATGCAGAAGTGTTGGTGTGATGATCTATTTTAGGCTCCTTCAGTTGGCAGTCTTCAGCTAATTCGATTCATTTTGTGTGGTATGTCCAAGGGGCTGGAAGGATTGGGAAATGCGAAGTCTGTGGGCAATGATAAAATTCCATTCAAGCAGCTTCTGCTGGGCTACAGCATTGGCGTCTACCTGGCATTGTGGGAAACTCTCCGGGTGTGTCTTGTACATACACAGACACAATATCAGTCAATGACTGCTCTTTTGCTCTCATCTCTATCATTAATAGAGTAATGCAAGGTCTCATCTGCCGTGGTATGAAGCAGCACTTCCTCAGTTTGGGCTCTTGCCAGGGTCACTCAACCCCTAACCTCATTAAAGCCTTGGTTTTAAGGTGGACCACAAAATTTTAAAAATACTGAAATCTCGAAGTGAGGCGAAAGTGACTGTACTTAACATCATCATAACTCCATTTGTCCAAGTGTGGCATCAAGCATTATCAGCAAAACTGGAGCAAATGGAAATCATGGAAACCTCTGCACTGGGTGAAGTTATACTTTGCACAACGGAAGATGATAAACAGCCGCCATCTCAGCTTCAGGAGAGCTGTGCAGCAGGTCCCCAGTTGGAGATGATTCTGGATAAGCCTGTCGATCAGAAATGGAAAGTTGAGTCACTATACTCCCATGGGATGATAGGGTTGCTGTTGTAGGACGGTAGTAAGGACTGGAAAGTACACAGATAAGGGCGGTCATTGAGTCATAAAAACCCTAGAGTAGGCAAACAGGCCATTCGGCCCAACAACTCAACACTGCGCCTCCGAAGAGTAACCCACACAGAGAGTTTCATTGACTGCAGAATGTTACATAGAAAGGGAGGCTTGGAGTGACATGGGGAAGTTACAGATATGGGGGCTTGGAGTGACTGGATGAGAGTGGAGAGATAGGGAGGCTTGCAGTTACTGAATTAGGTTATAGAGATATGGAGTTTTGGAAAGACTGGGGGAGATTAGAGTGATAAGGAGGAGTGGAATGACTCGGCGTGGTTACAGAGAGAGGGACCGTTTGCGTGACTAGAGTAGTTTTCAAAGATTGGGAGGCCTGCGGATTCTGATCGAGATGAAATAGAGAGAGAGGACCAGTCACCTTGGAGATGATTATGGAGATGGGCGGAGTTATGGAGGCTGGAGGAAGTGGCTGAAAAGGGAGGCATGTAGGAGCAGCAGAAGGTTACTGTAGCAGGGAGACTTGTACGAGGTAGTGTTCGTTCTTGAAATAAATATCATTGCCATTTCAGGAGGATGTAATAGGTAAAGATTTCCAATGATTAAGGAGATTACATGCATTGAGAGGGGAGTAGAAAGATGAAGATTTTCCTGAGAGATGAATTGTGGTTTAGAGATAGAAGTGGTTCATTTTAAAAGTGAGGGTTGATGATATGAAATGATGTGATAGGGAGGAGAGTTGGAACAAGATGAGATACACGTATAGGGACGAGCCGGAAGAGGTTTCTGCGATAATTGAGGTTTGTGGAGTTGGTGTTCGCGTTGAATGAAATTAGTAATAGGGAGGTGTGCAGAAACTGGATGGTTCTTCAGACTGAAGGAGGTGAGAGAAATTGACAGCTGTCGACTCTGGTGTTGGATAACGAAGACGGTGTTACACGTACATGAATGGTTTTAGTTCCTCCAGGAGGGCACAGAGATAGGAAGGTTGATAATGATGGGAGGAGGTAGAGTTATGGAGAATTGTAGTCTTGGGAGAAGTTCACGGTGATGGAGGAGATTGCAGAGACTGGATGCGGTTGCAGACATCGAGAGGGTTAGAGTGGCTTCCGAGCGCTATGCACAGGGACGGCTGTATGGATTGGAGCAGGTTACACAGGCAAGAAAGACTGCAGGGACTGGAGGAGTTTATACAGTCAGGGTGATCAGTAGGGTCACGAGACTGGTACAGAGGTCGTGCAGTGATGCATGACGTGAGGCAGGAATGTTGTAGGGATTGAAAGTTATAGTGATATCATGTGCTATGGAGGCTGGAGGAAGGGTCACAGAGGGGGAGGTTGGAAAGGTGTGAAGAATGCTACAGAGGCAGGATGAGAAGTAGATACTGTGCAAGATGACAAGAATATGGATTATTATTGTAACTGGAGGAGGAGATTACTAACATTGGGCATGTCATCCAGACTAGAGCAATTTTCAGAGATAGGGAGGTAGTCAACATTGGAGTAGGTTCAAATATATAAAGTGATTATGAGCATGGGAGGAGGTTACAGAGATAGGAACTGTTGTCAGAGTTAGAAACATTCAAGCCATGGCGCAGATCGAATGGAAAGGTCTGTTCTCATCCTGCATAACTCTATGATATAACAACAAAGAGTATTGGAGAGGGATTAGAGAACAGAAAGATCACAGGCAGCATTACCACCATCTCGTGGGACGCCTGCTTTCACATCAGTTGTCCGGATGCTCGGGAAGGCAACACAAGCTTGGATTAATAAATATGATCTCCCTATACTGTGTCAGGACGGTTCAGTACAGCAGAAATGAAAGTAATTCTCTCACAAGCGGGTGGAGATTGAGCCTGGGAGATTTATGCTGCATTCATCCTTCAGCACTGCATCGGCATCACGTCTTGTGGACCGAAGTGTCCAGCCCTTTAAATGCTGTCTGCTCTGTTCCGTGTGGGTGATGTTACTTCGCTGCAAGATTTATTAAAGCCTACAAATCTCCCTGCCCTCTGGCTGACCAACCATCTTCACTGAGATAATGAAAAAGATACACAGCAGTTGGGAAGATTGTTGATTCAAAAATGTCCTGAGTACCAACAGGAGGCAGAGAAATAGACAGAAGGGGAAAATAGACTGATGCAGTGAGGGTTATACATCGAGAATGCTACTGTGTCGCACAGAGATCTGGAATATCCCAAACTCCATCCCTGGCCTGCGATGCCTCATCTCTCTGGAGTGGAGAATTCTGGTGGCTCAGAATCTGGATAGCTGCAAGAGAGGGACGGGTTGACAGAGGCAGCATTTCGACCCACACATGAGGAAACCCACATGGAGTGGGGCGGTATGGTGGCACAGTGGTTAGCACTGCTGCTTCAAGTGCCAGAGACCCGGGTTCAATTCCTGCCTCAGGCAACTCTCTGTGTGGAGTTTGCACATTCTCTCCATGTCTGCGTGGGTTTCCTCCGGGTGCTCCGGTTCCCTCCCACAATACAAAAACCAATGCAAGGTTAGCGGAATTGGCCATGCTGAATTGCCTATAGTGTTAGGTTTAGGGGTAAATGTAGGAGAATGAGTCTGGGTGGGCTACGCTTCGGCGGGTCAGTGTGGACTTGTTGGGCCGAAGGGCCTGTTTCCATACTGCAAACAATCTAATCTAATAGTGGAGAAATACTGAATGATACCATCAGAGTGGAGGAAGGTTTCAAGAGCAAGCAATAGTCAGGAAGACGAAGCTTGATGTATGGTGCATGTATCAGTAGTCAGTAACCGCTAAGCTACGAGTGGGAGAGGCGATGGCCTCGTATTATTTTCATTCGACTGTTCATCCAGAATTTAATGCTGGTGTCAGGTATAGCCATCTGAATCCACAATATGCTTTAAAGAAGGAAATCTGTAATTGGCAGCAGGTCTGGCCTACATATGACTCCAGACCTCGAGCAAGGGGTTGACTCATAAATGTCCGAGCAAGCCAGTCAGTTCAAGGGAAGCTGTGGATGGGCAAATATGCTGGCCAGATTTCAGAATAAGGTGCTGGAAAAGCACTGCAGATCAAGCAGCATCAGAGGAGCAGCAGAATCGATTTTCAGGCATTAACCCTTCACCTGATGCAGCGCTGATGCTCAAAACGTTGATTCTCCTGCTCTTTTGATGGTGCCGAATATGCTATGCTTTGCCAGCATGATACCTTTGACTCTGATCTGCAGTCCTCAATCTTTGCAAATGAATGCCGGCCAGCTGGAGACAGACACAGTCCACGAGAGAAGATTTTATAAAAATGTCTGCTGGGACCAATGTTCTTGCCTATCATGTGGGTAGGTTTATGGAAAGGGCTGTAAACTCACAGAGAAGATACAGGGACGAGTTTCAAGCGAAAACAACTTTCCAAATCCAAAGAGGAAAGGTGAGTATCAGAATACCATGAGGATGTGGTTGAAGTCAAGAAGAAAGGAACAGGAAGGCACACCGTTTAACTAAAACTGTACATCAGCGAATGGGTATTTGACAGGAAATAGGGGGATAACGTCAATAATAATGTTTGTTTGGAATGTACGATGTGGCTGCAAAAAGATAGAGAGACGTGGTTATAGGGTGAATAAAAAGTGGAGCATAAATATTGAATGGTACACATCCTTGAGCGGTCTCGGGAGGAATGGGACAGCAGGATGGGTAACCCTGACACTAAAGGGTAACAACGGCATTACAGAGAAAACATTTGGCCTCAGGTTATGCAGAGAAATCAGATTGAAAGTAAATTCTAGGTCAAACGTGTTCAAAACACAAACAGGAGAACAGGGTTTTAGACTTCCCAACAGTATTTCATTGTTCATCACTGCATTAAACAGGAATTCATTGGAATTTTTAACTAACGCACCGTGATAAATTTGTGGATTTAAATCTTTGTATAATCAGGGACAGTCACATTGGCAAAACTGATATTCTCAAAATACCTATTCGAATGTTTTTGTCAGTGTTTCTTGGACTAACTTGTTGTGCAAATGGCTGAGGATGTAACTATCTCAGATTATCAGGAGGGTGGTGAAGCTGTGTAAACAAGTAATGTTACACCGAACAATCCTCTGGGAAATTGTAGTATAGCGGAAATCAAAGATATTATAAAGTTTTATGGTGACCATAAAGCACACCCGAAATTCGGTAACAAAGCCAAATACATCAGTTTGAGAGGATAACTGACCAAGGTAAACTGGCTAAATAGACTGAAATGTATGACTGTAAATGAATAGTGCAAAACAGTTAGAGTCATAGAAATGTACAGCACAGAAACAATATTTCAATCCAACTTGTCCATGCTGCCCCGCAATCCTCACAAAATCTAGTTCTATTTGCCAGCACTTGGTCCATATCCCACTAAACCCTTCCTATTCATATACCTATCGACATGCCTTTTAAATGCCGTCATTGTGCTATCCTCCACAACGTCCTCAGGCAGATCATTCCATATACGCACCACTCTCTGCCTGAAAAGGTTGCCCCTTATATCCGTTTAACACCTTTCCGCTCTCACCCTAAATCTGTGCCCTTAGTTCTGGACATCCCCCATCCAAGGTAAAAGACTTGTCTGTTAAACCTATACATGCCGCTCATGATGTTATAAGCCTCTATAAAGTCACCCCTCAGTCTCTGATGCTCCAGGGAAAACATCCACTGCTTATTCAGCTTGTACATGTTCCTCAAGTCCTCCAACCCTGACACTATCCTTCAATTTCTTTTCTGAACCGTTTCAAATTTCACTACATCCTCCTGACAAGAAGAAGAGAATTGCACAAACTATTCCAAAAGTAGCCTCATCAGTGCCCTGTACAGCCGCAACATGACTTCCCAACTACTATACTCAAGGTTCTGACGAATAAAGTGAAGCCAATGAAATGTCTTCTTCTTTATAGTGTCAGCCTGCAACTCTACAATTAAAGAAAACATGAACCTGCATAAAAGGTCTGTTTGTTCAGAAACACGCCTGAGGAGCTTAACATTAAGTGCATAATTCCTGCTATGATTTGTTTATTTTCTCCAAAAGCACCACCTCAGTATTATCCAAATTAAATTCCATTTGACAATTCCGATCCAATTGGCCCATCTGATCAAAATCCCGTTTAATCTGAGATAACCTTCTTCGCGCCCCACTACACCTCCAATTTTGCTGTCATCTGCATGTACCTCCTTTGCTCACATACAAATCATGTAAATAAATAACTATATGTGGTCTGCACAGAACCGATCCTTGTGGCACACGGCTGGACACAGGTCTCCAGTGTGAAAAACAACCGTCCACCACCACTCCCTGGGTTTCACCTTCCAGCAAATTCTATTTCCAAACAGTTGGTTTGCCTGTTATTCCATAAGATCGAACCTTGCTAACAAATCCCCCATGTGGAAACTGTCGAACGCCTTACTGGCGACCATATAGATTACGTCCACCGCGAACCCCTCATCAATCCTCTTTGTTACTTCTTTAAAAAAACAATCAAGTCCTTAAGATATTATTGTCCACGCACAAGGCAATGCTGACTATCCCCAGTCAGATCTGTCTTTCTCAATACATGCAAATCCTCTCCCTCAGGATTTCGTCATTCAACATGCCCAGCATCGATGTCAGGCTCACCAGTCTACAGTCACTTGGCATTTTTCTTCCCCTTTCACCCGAAACCTATGCCCTCAGTTCTGGACTCCTCGACCCCAGGGAAAAGACTTTGCAGATTTACACAATCCAAGCCCCTCATAATTTTGAAAACCTCTGTAAGGTCACGACTCAGCTTCTGACGCTCCAGGGAAATCGGTCCCAGCCTTTTAAGCCTCTCCTTATAGCTCAAATCCTCTGATCCTGATAACATCCTTATAAATATTTTCTGAACACTTGCAACTTTCATGGCATCTTTCCGATAGGAAATAGACCAGAATTGCACGTAATATTCCAACAGTGGCCAAACCAAAGACTGTACATCCGCAACATGACTTCCCAAGTCCATTACTCAGTACTCTGACCAACAAAGGAAAGCATACCAAACGCCTTCTTCACTATCCTATCTACCTGCGACTGCACTTTCATGGAGCTATGAACCTTTGAAAGTCTCTTTGTTCAGCAACACTCCCTCAGACCTCAACATTAAGTTTATAAGTCCTGCTAAAATTTGCTTTCCCAAAATGCAACACCTCGCATTTATCTGAATTAAACTCCATCTGCCACTTCTCAATCCATTAGCCCATTTGGTAAAGATCCTGTTGTAATCTGAGGTAACCCTATTCGATGTCACTACACCTCCAATCCTGGTGTCATCTGCATACTTACTAAAAGTACCTCTTATGATCGCATCCAAATTATTTACCTAAATGACATAAAGTAGAGGACCCAGCACCGATCCTTGTGGAACTCCACTGGTCACAGGCCTCCAGGCTGAAAAACAACCCTCCACCATCACTCTCTGTCTTCGACCTTTGAGCTAGTTCCGTTTCCAAATGGTTCGTTCTCCCTGCATTCCGTGAGAACCAACCTTGCTAATGAGTCTTCCATGGGGAACCTTGTCAAACGCCTTACGGAATTCCATATCGATAACATCTACTGCTCTCCCCTCAACAATCGTGTTTGTTAATTTCTCATAAAACTCAATCACGTTTGTGAGACATGATTTTCCACTCACAAAGCCATGGTGACTATCCCAAATCAGTCCTTGCCTGTCGAAATACATGTACATCCTGTCCCTCAGGATTCCGTAAAACAGCTTGTCCACCACCGACGTCAGGTTCACTGGTCTATAGTTCCCTGGCTTGTCCTTACCATCCTTTTTAAAAAGTGATACCATGTTAGCCAACCTCCAGGCTTCCAGCACCTCACCTGTGACTATCGTTGATACAAATATCTCAGCAATAGGCCCAGCAATCACTTCTGCATATTGACGGTTTCCACAGAAAAACCTTTACAGGGTTAACCGCAGGATTCTTGGTAGCATGGAGGAACAGAAGGGTCCTGGGTTCCACGAATATAGATCCTTCAAAGTTGCCACCCAATTTGATCGGGTTGTTAAGAAGGTGTATGGTGTGTTGGCTTTCATTTGCAGGGGGATTGAGTAGGAAAAAAAGTCTGCACAAAATCGAGGGTTGAAGAGGCTGCACTGTACTTTACTGTTTGCTGTTCTAAATTGGGAGGGATACAATGGTAGGAAGAGGTTTCGGGAAGCTGGAGAGGATGGGATATGAAAGAAGAGTCACAATAGGAAGTGTTGCTATGAATGTCAGAGGTAACAGAAACAGCAATGATCTGATGTTGGGCAGAATACCCTGATTGGGAGGGTAGTGGGGACTGGAGGTGATTTCACAGGGAGGGAGGACCATAGAGCCACAGGGGGTCACAGAAATGTGGAAAGTTGCAGGACTTACAGGAGTTCATGCAAATAGCAAGGTTGGGAGGGCTGGGTCAGTTTACAGGAATAAGAATATTGGTAGGATGGATTTTTTGAACAGATAGGTATGTTTTAGGTGAATGGAGCAGATGACAGAGAAAAAAATAGGTTGTATAGAGTGGAAGAGCAAACAACTATATGGAGGGTAGTGGTGACTGAAGATGTCCATTGATATAAGAAGGCTTAGGTTCTGCAGATTATTTAAATATGAAGGGTGTGGAGTCTGACAGATTTTCTCCGATATGAGAGCAGCAAATTTGGTTGGTGTCAGTTTCACAGATAATGAACCTTCGCTCACCTCCTACTTTGTTGTCAAAGTGGGAAGGGTTGTAGGAAAGGCTGACGTTTACACAGAAAGTGGTGTAAGGGCTGATTATGGAAATGAGAAGATAGATGGAGAGACTGGAGGAGTTGACATTGACAGGGTGGGTGCCAGTGACGGGAGGACATTACACAGACAATGGGGCTTCAATGAACTGAATCGAGAGAGTCACAGGCATTGGAGTGAGTTCTATAGATCAGAGAGAATTGTCGGGTTTCCACAGATTGATCATTTCTTGAGATCTGGAAGAAGTTACGTATGCATGGATAACTTTCATCCAAAGCATGTCCTCTTCATTTTCGGAACCACAGCCTCAATATCCCTAGTAAGCCAGGGATCCTTATGCCTGACAGCATTTTCCTTCAGAACTGAAAATGTGTTGCTGGAAAAGCGCAGCAGGTCAGGCAGCATCCAAGAACAGGAGGATCGACGTTTCAGGCATGAGCCCTTCTTCAGGAAGAAGATTCCTGAAGAAGGGCTTATGCCTGAAACGTCGATTCTTCTGTTCCTTGGATGCTGCCTGACCTGCTGCGCTTTTCCAGCAACACATTTTCAGCTTTGATCTCCAGCATCTGCAGTTCTCATTTTCTCCTCGAGCATTTCCCGTCACGCGAACAGGGACATACTGACTTTGGATTCTTGATATCACACTTTTAAAAGCCTCCCATGTGCTCGTCATTCTTTTTCCTTCAAACAGACTCACCCAATCGAAATCTGCAGTTTCTGCTTAATGGTCCTAAAACTGGTCCTGTTCCAGTTTAGCACGTTAACCTGTGGACCTGTCTGAACATTTTCCGTAAATATGTTAACTCTAAAAGAGTTGTGGTCACTTGACCCAAAGTGCTCTCTGACTGAAGCTTCAGTCACTTGCCAGACTCTTTTCAGAATATAGAACATAGAAAGGTACAGCTCAGAAGAGGCCCTTTGGCCCACGATGTTGTGCCAAGGTTTAATCCTAATCTAAAATATGGTAAAGTGAGCTATGCACTCCTCAACTCACTACTATCCATGGTCATGTCTAGCAGTTGCTTAAATGTCCCCTCTGCTTCAACAACCACAGCTGGCAACGCATTCCATGCATTCACAACTCTCTGCGTAAAGAACTTACTTCTGACGTCTCTTTTATACCTTCCTCCTGATATCCTCAAACTATGACTCCTCGCACCAGTCAATCCTGTCCTTGGGAAAAGTCTTTGGCTATTGACTCTACCTATTCCACTTAGTATTTTGTACTCCTCGATCAGGTCTCCTCTCTTCCTCCTTCCCTCCAGAGAGAAAGGTCTGAACTTATTCAACCTTTCTTCATAAGGCAAGCCCTCCATTCCAGGCAGCACGCTGGTAAATCTTCATTGCACCCTCTCCAAAGACTCTGCATCTTTCCTACAGTAGGGCGACCAGAACTGGACACAATATTCCAAGTGTGGTCTCACTGGGGACTTTTAAAGCTGCACAAAAACCTCGCAGCTCTTAAACTCAATCCCACTGTCAATGAAAGACAAAACACCACATGTTTTCTTAAAGTCCCTATCAACTTGTGTGGAACCTTTGAGGGATCTATGTACTTACACATCCATCTGTTCCTCCACACTGCTAAGAATCCTGTCTTTAATCCAAATTCAGCATTCGAATTCGACCTTCCAAATTGCATCACTTCGCATTTATCCAGGTTGATCTCCATCTGCCATTTCTCAACCCAGATCTCCATCCTGTCTATGTTGTGATGCAGCATGCGGTAGCCCTCTATATTGTCGACGACACCTCCAACCTTTGTGCCATCTGCAAATTTAGTAACCCACCTCTCAACCTTCTCATACAAGTCATTTATAAAAACTACAAAGAGCAGAGGCCAACGAACACAGCCCTGCGAGACCCCACTCAGCACTGATCCCCAGACAGAATTCTTTCCATCTGCAACCACCCTCTGCCTTCTGTCAGCCAGCCAATACTGATTCCAAACAGCCAAATCCCCCTGTATTCCTACTTCCTGACTTTGTTAATGACCCTACCATGAGGAACCTTATCCAATGCCTTGCTGAAGTCCATATTCACCACATCTACTGCTCGACTGTCGTCGAACTGTCTTGTCACCTCCTCAAAGAAGTCAATAAGATTTGCGAGGTAAGACCTGCCCCTCACAAAGCCATGCTGACTGTCTTTAATCACAGTATGCTTTGCCAAATAGTCATAAGAGGAGGTGTAGTGTTGCATCCGCCTGAGAAGAGTAAAGCCCTCCACAGATTGATTTGGGAAACTTTCTTTGTGCTCATTTGACAAATTCACATCCGTATGGTCTTGTCACACTCTGGATAGCGTGTTCAATGCATGGAAAATTAAAATCTCCAACCAATGCTACTCTATTATTCCTATAGGCATCTGCAATTTCTTAACAATCTCCGCTCTCTTGTGCCATTTGGCTCTTTGGGGATATTTCATACAGTCCCAACAAAGTGACAGTCCACTTTTTGTTTCTAAGTTCCAACAATATGGCCTCATTTGATGACCAGTTAAGAGTATCCTCTCCAAGCACTGTTGTTATGTTCTCCCTCATCAAAGGGCAACTCCCCCTCCTCACTTACTTGTACTTCTGTCGCGCCTGTAGCTTCTGGATCCTGGAAAATTGAGTTTCCAGTTCTGCCCACCTCTCAGCCATCTTTATGTTACGACCTCAATGCCGCAGTCTCCAGTGCCAATCCATACTCTGAATTCGTCTGCCTTACCAGTTAGGTCTCGTGCATTGAAATAAATGTGCTTTCCACCAGAAGTCTTTTCCGTCCCTTTACTGTGCACCTGGATATCATGACTAGCAATCTTGCTCTCGATGGCTGATATATTTTTCATTGACTGGTCGATGGTCTCACTCTTATTCCGACTCCCAATTACTTGCCAATCTAGTTTAAACCCTCCGGGGTAATACAAGCAAATCTCCCCCAAAGGGATACTGGTGCAGGTCACTTTTACCATAAAAGAGATACAAAAGGTTCCAAGAACTGAAAACCTTGCCCCCAACATCATCTCCTCAGTCATGCATTCATCTGGCTATCTTTCTATTCTTATCCTCACTGGCACTTGGTCCTGGGAGTAATCTAGAGATCACTACCCTTGAGGTCCTGCCTTTTAATTTCTTACCGAACTCCTTGTATGCATTTCACAGGACCCTACCATTTATCTACATCTGTCATGAATACCGATGTACACAATGACCTCTGGCTGCTAATCATTCCACTTCAGAATGTTCTGCATCGCTCAGAGAAATTATTGACCCGAGCACCCGGGAGGCATCACACCATACTGGGGTCTCTTCGGCAACCACACAATCTCCTCTGTGTGCCCCTCACAAGTTAGCTTCCTATCAGTATTGTTTTTATTAGACAGGATATGGCAAACATAGACTCAGACAGACTACCTGCAGTTGGATCTACATTCGGAGAATTTTAAAATGATGCATTGAGAATACAGGGCCAGAAGAGTGAATAGTAAAGGCAGCATGTCCAGCGAATACTGATCAAATGGTATCGTTTGCCTGAAGCTAGAGGAAGTAGGTAGCTGGGAAATGAATACTTCCCATCTGTATTCACACAGCAGAATGTCATTGTAGCGGGGGATTTCATTGTGTTGGAGAGATTTTCGAACACGTTAAGGTCAATATGAGGAAGGTATTAAATGTTTTCACAGACATGAAGGTGAAGAAATCCCCAGTGCCCAATGAAATGTTTCCCAGGCTGCTATGGGAGATATGGGAGGTGATTGTTGGGGTCCTGGCGGATATCTGGATTACATTGCTGGCCATAGCTGAAGTGCTGAATAAGTGGAGGATAGCTAAAGTTATTCCTTTGTTCAAGAAAGTCAGCAAGGGAAAGACAATTAATTATAAAGCAGATAGTAGGACATCAGTAAGAGGAAAATGATTGGAAACAATTCTGAGGGACAGGATGAATCAACACTTGGAAAGTCAGAGATCGATTCGTGATCGTCATCAAGAATTTGATGGAGAAAGAAGATTTGGTGGGGGAATATGTTTGTTTTGGAAATTCTTTCACCAGCGAGTGTAACACAGAGATCTGTGCAGGAATCACTGCTTGTTATTATGCACGTTAATGACTTGGATGTGAAAATAGCAAGTATCATTAGAAGGTTTGCAGATGACATGAAAGGTAAGAATGTTGTCCACTGTGAGGCGGATGGTCTCAGGCAACAGTCTGATCTTTGACGCTGGGACAGAACTTCAAGAGAAAAATTTGAACAGACAAGGTAGGCAAGAGCACAGCAGACACTGAGGGAAAACTGATGAATTGAGATGCATTTATTTCGATGCAAAATGCCTGACAGGTAAGGCAGATGAACTCATGACATATTTGGGAACATGGGAGCGGGATATCACGGGAATTACAGAAACACAGGTGAGGTAGGGACAGGACTAGAAACTCAATGTTCCCGGGAACAGAGGCTACAGGAAGGACAGAGAGAGAGGAAGGCGATGATGTGGGGTGAAGGTTTTAATCAGTGAAAACATCACTTCAACAAGAATGTAACATCGGTTTGATATGATTGTACTACAGGCAACCAATAGTCAGCGGGAAATGAAGCAGTAAACATGTCGGGAGGTCTCACATATCTGTAAGAATAGTTGGGTTGTAATGCTCATGGATTTTAACTTTCCAAACCGAGATCGGGACTGCCATAGTGTTCAGAACATGGACGGAAGCAAATTATTTTGTATTTTCAAGAAAACTGTCTCCGTCAAACTGTGAATGAATCCACTGGAGAAAGCGGTAAAACCTGACCACCCCTTGGGAAACAAGGTAGGCAAAGGAACTGGGATGTTAGTGGGGGAGCACTTTTTCAAAGTGACCACAATTGCTTTAGTTTGAAAACAATTATGAAAAAAGAACAGGTCTTGTCCTCACGTTAAAGATCAAAATTGCCCTTGTCCAATCCAGAAGGTATTAGTCAGTGCATTTAAAAATTTGATTTCTGGAGGCTATTTGCAGATAAAAGGAATCTGGAAAGTGGGAAGCTTTCAAAAGATAGGTATAACGAGAGTTCAGGGCAAGCATATTCGTGTTCGTGTGAAGGCTAATACTGACACAAGTAGGATTCAGTGGACAAGTGGAGATATTGAGGCTCTGGTAAAGAAAAAGGGGACACAGGTCACATGTAGCCAGTGGGATTAAATTAATCCTTTGAACAACATTGTGCGTGTACGAATGCACTTAAAAAGGAGATCAGGAAGACTCAAGCGGGAGCTGAGTAAGAGTTGGCAGAGAAGGTTCAGGAAAATCCAAAGATATTTTACCTCAATATTAACAACTAAAGATTAACTAGGGACAAAATATGGCGCCTTAAAGATCGATGAACGAAAGTTTCACGTCTGTACTGACTGTGGAGAAATAATTGAGTAATCAGGGAAGTAAATAGTGATGTCTTCAGAAGAGTCCACATTAACGGAGGTTTTAAAATGCATAAGAAAATAGCCAAGTCTCTGGCAATTAATCAAGTATATCCCAGGACATTGTCAGAAGCTCGGGAAGATATTGCAGGGCCCTAAAAGAGATGTTTATGTCATTGACATCCACAGGTGATGAGCTGGAAACTTGGAGGGTGGCTAATGATGTTCCAATATTTCCGAAAGACTGCGAGGGAAAGGCAAGGATCTAAAGACCAATTAGCTTGATGTCAGTGGGGCGTTGTTTGAAGTGACTCTGTGGGACAGGAGTAACATGCATGTGGAAAGGCCAGGATTGATGAGGGTTAGTCGGCACAGCTTTGTCCATACAAAATAGTGACTCTCAAACTTAACAGAGTTTGTTCAAGAGGCAACCAAGCAGATAGATGAAGGTTGAGCAGTAGATGTCGTCTATACTTACTTTAGCAAGGCCTTTGACAGGGTTGATATGTTACAGTAGTAAGTCAGGTTCGATCACATGGGATCAGCGAGAGCTAACCAAGCGGCCCAAATTTGTCTTGACAGGAGGGGCAGAGGGTGGTGGGAGACGGTTGTTCTTCAGATTGGAGACCTGTGACCAGCGGTGGATCCACTTTGCACATCATTTACTTGCACAATTTGTTTCAGAATATAGGAGCCATTGTTAATGCGTTTGTGGATACGAAAATAAGTGTCATAGTGTGCAGTGAATACAATAGTCTAAGTGGAACTTAATCAACTGGATCATCGAGGAAAGGAGTGAAAGATGAAGTTTAATTTAGATTAGATTAGATTACCTACAGTGTGGAAACAGGCCCTTCGGCCCAACAAGTCCACACCGACCCGCCGAAGCGCAAGCCACCCATACCCCTACACTTACCGCTTCACCTAACACTACGGGCAATTTAGCATGGCCAATTCATCTGGCCTGCACATCTTTGGACATTTAGGTGATGGATATAGTCAAGATAAACCAGGGAGGATTAACACAGTTAATGGTTTGGCCCTGGCAGTATTGTCGAATAGAGAGAGACCAAGCGGTGCAGTTAAACTTTTTATTGAAAGTAGCATCACAGGTGGGCAGGCGATTTGCACATATGTCTTCATTGGTTAGAACGGAGAGTATAATAGTCTATATGTCATGTTACGGCTGTACAAGACATTGTTGGGTCTACAGTTGGAGTACTGCGTAGAATTCTGATCATCCTGCTTTCGGAAACATTTTCTGAAATTGCATTTGCAGCAAATATTGACAACGGGAATATCACTGATACTGGCGGGTTTGACTTACAAGGGCAGGCTGAATAACCCGCAAAGTTAAATGCAGGGATTTAACTGTGATCGATGAAACTAATATCTCTGCAATGGGCCTTGCAAGTTCTTTCCTCAATTCTCACAGATCTCTTGGATACACCTGGTCAGGTCCAGAGGATTTATCTGGCTTCCTGTGCCTTATGACTGTCAGCACCTCCTGCACTACCTTGTGAACTCTTTCCAACACATCATTATTTATTTCCCCAAGATTCTGTGCTTCTGTGTCATTCTTCACAATAAATACCGGAGCAAGACATTTGATTAGGATCTCGCCCAAATCCAGTGGTTCCACACAGACTGCCGCGTGATCTTGAACTGGCCCAATTCTCACCCGCATTACTTTTTACCCCTTTGGAATCTTGTCAAAAAAACTTGTCAAATTCCAATAAACCATATCACTCTCCCCCATCCTTATCTAATATGCCATTAATAGCTACTGCAAAATATAAAATCTAACATTTTCATCAAAAATAAGTTTCCCTTGTATAAGTGCACATGTCTCCCATTATTTCTTAGCGTCCAGTTAGTGCTTGTCATATCCTTTACCATACATTCCAGCACCTTCCCGTTCTGTTCTGTTTCAGACTGATTGCAGAGAAGGTTTTGGGAATCCTTGTGTTTCAAAGTTTAAAAAATGATCACATTTTCAGCATTTAATGAAGAAAGCAAGACAGATGCTCGCGTTTATTTCAAAGGGAATAGAGTCTAAGTTATATGGAGTCTTACTAAAACTATGTAAGGTACAAGTCAGATCTCACTGAGTATGTCATATACAATATGAGTGCCCAGAAGGAATGGTATTCTTGTGTTGCAGGGAGCACAAAGAAGGTTTACAAGGCTGTTCTTGGGGCTGGGTGGATTTTCTAATGGGACGAGATGAACAAGATAAAGATTGAGAATGAGAGTGAAATTTTATGAAACATCCCGGATTCGGAATTGGCGGGAATGGCGGAGGATAAGATGCATCTGAACATTAGGGCGGAAGGTGAGGACCAAGGAGTTGGACATGGAGGCATTGTGTTCAATGCCAAGGTGCGTGCAGTGGAGGAAATGTACTGGATGGCATTGTTCACCACGTTGGAGGGCAAATCGCAGTTCTTGAAATCGGATGACATTTGGGATGTCCTGGATTGTGATTACTCCTCTTGGGAGCAGTTACATTGGAGCAATTGGGAGTAATGAAGAGCATTTTTGCCAGGAGGGGAGTTGGGATGAGATGTACTCCAGACAACTGTGGGAGTCACTGAGTTTGAAATAGATGTCCGTGTTGAGTTGGTCACTGAAGATAGAGAGGTCCAGGAAGGGTAGGGAAGTATCCGAGATGGACCAGGTGAACCTGAGATCAGGATGGAAGGTGTTGCTAAAGTTGATGACTCACTCTACCTCCTCGTGGACGCATGAAGTAGCGCCGATGCAGCCATTAATGCAGCGGACGAAAAGGGAGAGAGAGTTTTTCGTGTAACTGTGGAAGATGGACTGCTCCATGTATCGTCCGGACCAACCTATATGCCTCAGTAATGTTCATGTCAACTACATTCATTGTCTTACCCTCAATTACCATCTTTGCCACTTCCTTTGCTTTCCCTTGTGCGAAAATCTGTAACCAGCAAGTGATCAGTCATTCAAGATGGAGATGATGAAGAATTTCTTTCCTTAAATGGGAGTCAATTTGTGACATTTCTCACTACAGAGTGGTGGCAAGGTTGGGTCGGTCACTATATTTAGAGCAGATGAGGTCTGATTTTAATTAATCAGAGAATCAAGCGTTACTTGTGAAAGACAAATAAGTAGAAGTGGAGAGTATTAGATAAACCATGGTCCCATTGAAGGGTGGTGCATACTGGATAGGCCAAATGGCCGAATTCTACTCCCAAGTATCATGATTGTAACTCCATCAGTTCCAACTTAAAAAAATCCATAATATTATGGTTTTCTGCTCACAAAGCTCACATAAAATGAAATTTACAGATATTTCACTTTGCACAACATTTGATCGAGAAGAGACGATTCTCTTGATATTTCCTTGACACGCTACTCGAGAAATCCATCTTGTGTCCAATCCAGGATTCCATTCAGTACAGCCCTGATACTCAGTAGTTATCCAGTTGGGATGGAGATCACTATCACGCACAATTACTGTGATGCAATTGCTGTAAGTACATTCAATTTCCTGACTGATACCATCTTTGTATTACCATCACTTTTTGGTGCCTATAAAGGAATTCCTACTCACGGTTGCTGCTGCTGGCAATTTCTCAGTTTTACCGAAAACGAGACTAAATTTTAGTTAGTTTCATAAATGTCATTTTTTGTGAAATGCCCAATTTAAGTTGGTTGTCTCACCAATTCACAAACTGCATCCTTTCTTCACAAATCACTTGTTTGCCTTTTTCCCGAACGTGCCTAAATCCGGAAAACTCTTCAAAGATCACTTCCCAGCCATGGGCATTCTGCAGTGGGAGAAAGGGTTCTAGCATTGGAGGAAGTTACACAGATAGAGGGGACTGAATTAGATTCCAGCCATATATGTGGGTGTACGGCTGCAAACAAGTAGAGACTACATTGAACAGGGTATGGCGAAATTCAGGGGATTCAAGGTTGTGGAACATTTAATGCTTGTTGTGGCGTATCCGAAGTATTAAAGTGGTGGGGAAAATTTTATCGACCGGAGAATATTATACCATAAGGGAGCATAGTCTGGACTGTAGAATGTTACGGGATTAGGGAAGATGATATGGACTGAATAATTCTACAATGATATGCATGGTGGTATGGAGAGTAGAGTATTAAATGAACAGGGAGTTTGGTATAGACTGGAGAATGTTAGATATAGAAATGATTACATCCACTGAGAGATATTTCAGAGAGTGTGAGTGTTGTGGATGCTGGAAGATATGACAGGGATGGGGAGGCTAGTTGTGGCTGGAGGAGCTTATAGAAACAGAGAGCTTTGTGAGAGATTTGACTCTCTTAGGACAATACGATCGGCGATAATGAGCTGAGCTATCTACAGACAAAAGGAGGATATAATGGCCTCAAATTTGTCACACCGATGGGAAGGTACATAATAACTGAAGATACTTTCGCAGTTGTCAGGTTTTGAAGAGCTTAAACAGATTGGGAGCGTTTTTGAACTGCAAGAAATTATACAGATAGGGATGGATTTAGCGACTGAAGAATGTTAAGGAATAGGGAGATTTGCAATGGTGAGAGAAGGTTTCAGCAAGATTGAGGTTATGGGGATGAAGGAGTTGCACAGATAGCAATGGCTGCAGGAGATGACCCAGACAAGGATGTTGCAGTGACTGGAGGCATTTACCCCGATAGGCAGAGTTTTAGTTACAGGCATAGTTGACAGAGATAGGAAGGATTGTAGAGGCTGCAGGAGATTAGAGAAATGAGGAGGGTTGCATTA
This sequence comes from Chiloscyllium plagiosum, assembly GCF_037043375.1. Classification (NCBI taxonomy): domain Eukaryota; kingdom Metazoa; phylum Chordata; class Chondrichthyes; order Orectolobiformes; family Hemiscylliidae; genus Chiloscyllium; species Chiloscyllium plagiosum. Next base: position 100,621,006 of record NW_028270180.1, read on the forward strand.
ATTAGATGGTGTACACAGGCAGATCTGTTTTAGAGACTGGAGCAGATCACCACGTTTTAAGTCTGGAAGACGTTGTAGAATTTTTGATGCTTGAAATCACTGAAGTCAGTCAGAAAGAGTTGGAAAGGTGTAAGGCCTGATGGAGATTCCACAGATCTGGAGAACTGTAGCGTCTTGATAAAATGTAAGTAGGATTGCCGGAACTGAAGGTTGTTTCTGAGACAGCGAGGGCTGTCGCAATTGTGGTGTCCAGAGGAAGTTCCGCAGATAGCGATGGCAATTGGTGCTGCAGGACCCTTCGGAGATAAGGGAGTTCACCGAGACAGGAAGAAATGTAGTGACCGGAGGATGCAGAGATGGTGGTGGCTGCAGGAGAAATTAGAAATTGGGAGTATTGTAGAAGCTGGAGCATTTTACAGAAATGAGACGGATGCAGGAGTGAAGCATCACAGAAGTAAGGAGGTGTGTAGCATTCCCAGTAATGCGTGGTTTGGAGTACTGTCCAGGCTGGGGCAGGCTTCCCAGTAAAGGAGGAATACAGCAACTGTCAGTGGTGACAGAAACATAGAGGGATATGGGTCCTCTTCCCGTTCAGGATAATCAAGATGAGAGATGACATCATTCGATTGTACGGATTCCCAGGGGAATTGACAGGTTGCTGAAAGGATGCTTCCTTCCTCTTATGAGAAAGACAAACACGGAGAGTCAGTTTGGCAAAGAGACTTCCCATATAGTTGGAGAAGGGGATCTTTTTTGGAAGTGAACCAAACGTACTTTACGTTTATAACCACTATAAACTCCGGAGGAAACATCAAAGAAGCGCTTCGCAGGAGGCTCCCAAGCACTGATGATGTCGCCTAGCCAGGGGACGAAACGTTTGGAACAAAAACTTCCAGCTCGGCGAACAGAACCACAACGTACTTTACGTTTGTTTCGAGAAAACATCTTGGAATTTGACAAGATAACAAAGAACAAGGTCATTGCAGACTGCAGGAGATAACAGACGAAGGCCAGGCTGTCAGTGCTGGAAGTGGTTGGAGAGAGGGGAGATGTTCAGCCGCAGAAGGGGTTAACAGTGCGCATGTCCTGTCAGGACTGGAGAACGGACAGGCTCACTTAATGGGAGATATATAACTATATGGCACAAGGCCAGAAACAACAGGAATAAACAAAACTTTCTATGTGTCATTTACTCATTGAGTTGCTCTCACCCAATCTGGTGCCAAGCTCCATAAACAAACAGCATGAGGTTTCCCAGCTCTTCGTGCTCAGAACCCAGCGCACAAACTTCTGGCCCAATCTGTGAGATACCATCGGACAGGTATTTACAGTGGTAAAAACAAGGAGGACTGCAGATGTTGGAACCCAGAGTCTAGACAAGAGTGGTGGTGGAAAAGCACAGCAAGTCAAGCAGCATCCAAGGAGCAGGAAAATCGACGTTTCTTGCAAAGGCCCGATTCCTGATGAAGGTCTTTTGCCCGAAACGTCGATTTTCCTGTTCCTCAGATGCTGCCTGACCTGCTATGCTTTTCCAGCAGCAATCACATCCAGGCTCTACGTATTTACAGTATTACAGCCTGCCCACAAACACACCATCTCTGGTACATTCACGTGTTGAATAACTCTACACAGCAAACACAATCTGCACTCAACTGCCCTCGTTATACAATCCTCTGAATGACCGTCTGTACAAAAGTACATAATCTACAAAACCCCATTGCATGAGTCATGGTTAATACGAAATGTTACATTCTCTCCACTTGGAAACCAATTTCTGCATCTCATAATACTGCTAATTTAAAAAAATGAAAAATAAATTATTTTCGAAGGCCTTGATTAGGTGAGCTCTGTTCTTTTTTGCCAATCTGGAGATCACATGAGAGGCACCAGGTCAGTGTTAGGCACACAGACAGAATGGAAAAATGTATTCACATCTGAACTCACGTCTCCCAGCCAGGGAATCTGATGTTGTGTTCAGCCAATTGTTTCTGGAGAACGATCTACCAGGGATATGACTGCGAAAGGGAGTTTACGTGGAGAGGGATAGTTGTATATACTGGAGACTTTTACACAGATATAGATATTGTTCGGGATTGGCGAATCTGACAGAGGTCGTTGGCGTTCTATGGATTAGAGAAGCTTAGAAACTGAAATATATAGCAACTGGAGGAGATTACAGCGTAGGGAGGACAGTAGAGTTGGAAAACGTTACCGTGATAGTCAGTGTAGAGATGGGGGTTAGTTAAAATGATATAATGTGATCGAGGGGGACTGAATGAGTGACAGTGAAAGGGAATTTTATACAATCCAGATCAGTTTACACAGACGTATGAATGGTTCTGGAAGTTGCTGGCAGTACCTGCGATGGGGAGTGCTGTAAATAATGCCTGTGCATTTTTTCTTCACTTCTTTGTTCTGTTAGTAAGGATTGTGCCGAGGTTCTCTGCACCTAAGATGACCGTGTGTTTGTGACACTGTTGCACTGCACCTGA